>NW_014569632.1:439351-474667 GCF_001313835.1 Polistes canadensis | reverse complement strand
TAGCAACAAATTCAACCGATTTTATATATCTCGATATAAATTTTCATTGCATAGAAAAATATTATATAGAAATATATATGGTATATATATTTATTTTACGTACGAATAATAATAATGAAAAATATAATCACTTGTTTGCGAGCCAATCATAATTTTTGAAAATATTATCTTGAGTAGATCCTTCAGTACGGAAACCATTTCTTCCTTCGTATAATTTCTTTTCACTTCTTCGATATTGGTAGCCATCATTTTATTCGTATTAAAATATATATATATATAATTCAAAGTATCAAAAAACACTCAACAAAATGGCGGAAGATATAATAACTTCATCGAATTCGAAATTAAAACGATAATTAAATCGAAAACTAAAATTAAAACTTCAAACGAAAAACAAGAACAAAAAGAAGAGGAAGGAAAAAAGAGGAAAGGGAGGAAAGAGAGGTAAAAGGGGAGAAAAAAAAGGAAAAGGGAAAAAAAAAAAACGATGAATCTTTAGGTCAGAAAGCGTAGGCGCAACTGATCGTAGAATTTGGCTCTCATGGAAAATACCCCAACCCTCGAAAAACTGTCCGAAACGGTGGGGATAAAGCCACTACCCAGGCCTGGACCCTAGAGATTCGAGGGCCTCATTTTGTTAAGTGGGGGAAGAACGGAAAAGGGGGTGGTCGAGCGATGATTTGAAATGGATTTGACCGTTAGAGAAGGGGAGGGGACCCACACCGTAGGTATGCAGACATTTTAGAAAGAAAATTCGAGAAAGGTCTATGGGATTGAGGAATGTGTTGCTTGCAAAATACGAAAAAGAATGGACACCCCTCTCCCTAACCCCCCCCACAATACATTCTCAACACGTTCACAAAAGTCCCAAATCTTTTCTTCTAACAATTTTTGGTTCCCCCATTTCGGAATTTTTCCTTTTCTTAGGTTACGGTCAAGATTTATTTTCTTTTTTTCTGACCATTCCTCTCCCTTTATCTTTTTTTTTTCTGTTTTTTTTTTCTTATATACACTCACAAGTAATATATTTCGTCCTTGATCATCATTCCAAAGGTTCTCTTTCCTTTATCTTCTTTACCATCTACCATATCTTTGTTGGCTTTTAATTTTTATCTGTCCTACCGAAAATATAACCACGAAGTTTACTTCAGGTATCATCTGGTACGAAGAAAATATCCTAAAAATAGAATATAACGAGATATGCCTAATTTTTATTCGTTACTTTATTTTCTATAGAATTTTTCTTAATATTACTATTGTTCTTGTTGTTTCGTTACCTTAAATATTTCCATTATTCTTGATACTTGATTCTTTAATTTATTTGTCCGAATATATTGTCACGATATTAACGAACGAAATATTGATGATTTTTTTGTCGATTCAAATTGTACACGTAATATCGTTTCAATAATTGAACGTACGAAATCATTATCGAATACTATTAATCGATTTTAAATAACGAGTGTGTATGATATATTTATTAAACACAAGATGAAAATTTAGAATAATTATTAAACGACACGTCCGACCGATAAGTTTACACGAAACGAAATGAAATGAAAATTAACTGGCATAGATCATTTTAACTGCTAAGAATCATTTGAATTGATATATATTTTTTTGTTTGCTAACCTTTTGTCACACATCCTGTAATAACGTTCCTTTGTTTTCGTCAAGTTATTGTCTATTATTCAAACCATTAGTTTTCATTTAGTTAACGTATATGATTTTTTTTGTTTCTAAGTAAAGTAGGATAGCAGAAACATATATTGGACTAACTAAGTTACTAAGAACGTTTCTAAGTGTTTATTATTTATTTTCTTAGTCCTTTAGAAATCGTTCAAATCAAATTAGATATTCGAATCGAAGAAACACGTTGTAACAATAATAAGGACAGAAAAAAAGAAGAAGAAGAAGAAGAAGGTAAGAAGATAGTTCTCACACAACGAAACAACCAAACCAATAAATTTTCTTTCGAAATATTTCTACGTCTTTCTCGAAATTTCGAAAATACCTAAAAATTGTATGCATAGTTGCATACCCCAATTTCCTAAAATCGTGACACACGAATGTCAGGATCTTTCGTTATTTCCTATTTTCCCTTTCCCTTCTATGGAAAAGGTGGTAGTGGTTCGTACTATGTGCAAGATGTTTCATAGATCGTTTCTAAAAATAGAAAAAGAAGAATACGAGGGGTCGAAAACAGCACCGGGCCCCTTCTTCTGCATCAGGATATGCACCGTTTGTCAACGGGTCTGTTGGTTGTATTTTCACGAAAACGAATTTATTTCTTCCTGAACAAACGATATATTCGAAAACAGTTGTATTCGATTTTCTCTCTCTCTCTCTCTCTCTCTCTCTCTCTCTCTCTCTCTCTCTCTCTCTCTCTCTCTCTTTCTATATATATATATATTCTAATTCACTAGCTCTATTAAAACTCTTACGATTTACTCTTTTAATTTCCTCTCTAGGAAGTCTGGATTTCGTCCGTTCAAAAATGAACTCTTGAAACGTGCAAACCCACCACCGCTACTACCATCACCACCACACCAAGGGACGAACGAAATCTACGGTGTTTTCTATAAACAGTTTTTATATAGAATTACGAAAAAAGAACGTTTAACTACTACCACCGTGATTATTATTTGTTTACGTTGAATGTTGTTTTTCATTTTCTTTTTATACAACCCACGAGAATAATATCTCTCTCTCGTGTGTGTGTGTGTGTGTGTGTTCGTTTAACGAATTAATTTTTGTTCTTACAATTTAGTCTTACAGAATTATTGATACAATTAATTTGAAATTTTTTTAGATTTAGAATTAGAACAAATTATATTTTATCTTAAAAACGTGTACAGGTAAAAAAAAGAAATATTTTTATTCACGTAGGATGAATTTTCTAAGAAATAGTTTAGTTACAAAATAGTAAGGGAAAGATAATCATAGAAATATCATGTGTGTGTGTGTAGATGCATCGAAAATAGATAGGAGGGTCATTTTTATGAAATTTCGGAAGAGCACGCGTTTTACCGGAAACAGAACTAATGCCCCGTCATCACCTCCCCCGCATTCTTTCCTCTTTTCCGTTTTCCTTATCTTTCTTTTTCTATCATTCTCCCCCTTTCCCCCCTCCTCTCTCTCTTTTTCTTTTTCCCTTTCGTTATTTACTCGTTCAACGTACAACAACATGCGTTCTGTTTTTTCTCAAGCATGTTGTCTGTTCGTAGAGACACATATGCTGGTGGTGCTGCTGCTGTTAGCTTTTCTTAAATTTTTATCTCACATTTTAGTCCGAAATAAATTCATTTATTAGCTGGTAATAATATATTACACGTGCATAGTGTAATTACTATTCGTGTAAATATAATTTAATATAGAAAGATCAAAGTATATGAAATATTGATATAGGATAAAAGCTTGTGAACTGAAAAAGTGAAACAATTTCAACAGAATATGACGAAGATATAAAGCAAATCAAATATTTTTAATGCTGTTTATATATATCTACACGTATTGAAGGATTTGGCTCAGAATTAATCATGTCCAATCCTTTTTGCAATTGGAAAACACAGTTCATGTCAAAGCTCTATTATTTTACAGGCAACATCAAAGCTCGACAAAACTTCAATTTTTATTCTCGTATGAACATCATTCTTATTAGTATTTTTAATAAAAGGATTAGAATTGATCATTCTGTTTCTTTTTTTTTTCCCAAAATATGATTTAAGCTTTTACATTTTCTTTATCTTAATTTCATGTATTGTGTATTAATTCTTTACCCTCCCCCTTTTCTCTTATTTACGTAAAGTTAATCTACTTAATCTAATTTGTTTTGTGTTAAAATAAATTGATGCGAATAAAGTGTTCGATAAATTGAAGCATATTGATTAAATTCGTTTACCTGGATCATCGCTTATCTTATGAACACATGTCATGTACTCTTCAATCGGTAACTTGGTTTCGGTATTGGCAGCTGATCGAAAACTTTCTACCAAAATACGGCCAACCATCTGTCTGTAACAAAAGAAAAGGAAAAAAGGAATTGTTAGAGAATAGAATGATTTGAAATTTAAAAGAACAGAACAAGAAAACAAGAGATTGAAAATTATGATTGATCATATTCATGTAGTAGCGACCGAAAAAATCGTAAAAAAGGAAGAAAACGATGCTGAAGAATCGATCAACCTGACGGAAATAATACGTCAATAATATTTTTAGGAATCCCATTATTATAATTTCACATACATGATCCTTCTGTAAAAGTTAAGTCAGGTGGTATATGATATATGCGAATAATTTCGGTGTCGTAGATGGGATTTGATTTATAAAACAGAAACAAGCAATGTGCATGATCGACGATTACTATTCACATTTCCCCTTAAACCGTCCTTACATTAAAACACAGGTGTACATATATTTTTGTGCATAATAATGCATAAGGTATGGATGCCGAAAAAATGTAGATTTATCGCGAAAAAGAAAGAGAATAATTTTTCATCATTTAACATAAACTTTTCCTTTCCCACTTCTCAGTTCTAACCTTTAAGTAGTAAGGTGATTAAATTTCCAGAAATTTTCGAATGATATTAGAAAAGAAAAGAAAAGAAACAGAAACAGAAACTGGATAAGGATCGAACACAGCAAGCAAGGAATAAAGGAAGTTTGCTTCCAAACCAGGAGCAGCAGCAACAGCAGCCAGCAGCAGCCATGGAGGCGGCAAGCTCGAAAAGAGAAGTAGAGGGGCAAGAAGAAGAAGTTGAAAGAAGAAGAAGTTGAAAGAAGAAGAAGAAGAAGAAGATACATGCGGTTCGATCACAGCCTACTCCTCCAGCCCTCCTATACTTCTTCAACAAAATGACTTTCCCCCTACTTCTCTTGCCACGGTAATATGCACTAAGCTTAAAGCTCTTTTCCACTGTTGAGAAGAGGGGTATAACGTTAGCTAGGAGGCACGAGGATAGTCGAAATAGGCCGAGCGTAGCCGAAGGAGAGAGAATTGGAAGAAGGTATGAAAGGGAGGGGATAAAGTGTAGAACGTAGAACGAAACCCGACAGTTGGGGTGGGGATAAAGTGTAGAACGTAGAACGAAACGCGACTGGTGGGGTAGCTTGCCCTACCAGAGTTCCCGGAGGATGCCTGGGGGTGGGGGAGGCCGTTCTCCAACGAGTTTGGAGAACGAACCGAGTGTCTCGGTACCGCCCGTGAACGCCTACCGTGCCGGCGAAAACATGGCCGCCACCGGCCGACCACCGTCTACTTCTACTTCTTCTTCTTCTTCTTCTGTTTCTTCTGCTTCTTCGTCTTCTACGACGACGAGTTTCCTTTCTATCCCAAGCGCTAACGAACCTAAAGGTCCTCCCATCCTACTATCCCTTTCTCCATACCGTTCCCTTTGCGACACTCTTCCAAAACTCGAATTAACTATTACCTAAAGTTCGGATTTAGAAAAAAAACATAAAACATCTACGATACTGGCAGGTTTTACCTGCCCTTTTTTATGATTTGGAAACTTTTCTAACGATCGATGGACTCCCTTGGGGGATTAGATTGATCGAATTTTGGTTTTGGTTTGTTGTTGTGTTAAACAACAAACTTTTGATTTAATCTATTTTTTATTAGGTGTATAGGGGCTTTGGGCATTCGGATAATTTAATTATAAGAATATTGATGACTATGATGATACAAGGGAAAAATGAATTCACAAGGTATACTCGACTACGAACTATTACTACGCATGTTAACAATTTCGTATATACTTAGTCTATAACACATAGACATAAGTAGTAGGAGTTCTGCATCAAAGCTATTCGTATACTTGCGCGTAAGTGGTATATACGAGATATGAGAAGCGCATCGTGCGGCTTCCTTCCTTCCTTCCTTCCTCCTTCTAACGCGAAATTTCATACTCAAGTTTAATCAAGTTTTCTCTCGAGATAGAGAGATTCGACAATTTTGATGTTCTTCCCCTTAGTTGCAACAGCAGCAGCGGTAGCACCAGACATGTAAACCTGTTATTGGTTGGTAAAACGCACAATACATTATCGATTCGTCAAGTTTAACCTCTTTGAGTATGCTGAATATTAACTCTACTTGAGAATGGAATATATTTATGTTTGTTTAAAGTATGAAAAACACTGGGCAACTTCTCCTATGCAGAAATTAATACCAAATTGACAATGAATAAATCGCAAAAGATATTTCTAAAAACAAAAATAATATCCTAGGATAATAGATGCTAATAATGCATCAGGATTGAAGTATACTATTACTAGAAATGTGACAACACACGTGTGCAGTGCTACTTTTCACATGCCGGAAGTCATTCATTTTATTCATGTAGACAACAAGTTGTCAATGAACGTTCCAAGAATTGTCAGAAACTTTCTATTCGACACTTTTAACAACACGAAAAATATATTTCAAAATGGATTAATATCTATCTTATTCAAAGTTATCAACTAGTTTGATTACAACAGAACAATAAATCATTCGATAATGTTTTAATTGTATCACAAGATTCGAAAATGAACGATGAATTTTGTTGTTTCCAAGATAAATGGGAAGAGTCCCCCTCAAACTCCTAATTCTCTTCTCAATTTTTCTTGAGACGACGAAAAATAATTTCTGTCAGACGAGACATGTTTCCCATGACCTCAAAAGGTAAAACCTTGCCCTTCTTACTTCATCTTCAATTACTATGGGTTTTTCTATGTGCGAAGGGGAGAGAAAAGAGACCGCGATTGAAAGAAGGAAACCCCCCTCACTTCTTTACCGAAATTCGCGGTCATATACAGGCTTCACTAACCCCACCCCCCTTCATCTCACCCCACCCGGTTACGGGATTTTTCACGAAATCTTGTTCACACGCTATTTTCTATTACACATTTGATATACTTGTCTCTAATATTTTTTCTCATCATCAATAAATTATTATTGTAAAATTATTATTAATAATATTAAAACAAATTAGTAAAAATAGAAATGAGAGTATAAATATCAACAACGTTTGCTATGAACACCTATTTATCAATCTTTCCAGGTGTAAAAGAAAATAAAAGGTACGAGAAAGGGTTGTGTTAATGCAAATAGAGAAACAACAAATACAGTTGTGAAAAATTGCAGGACGTTTGAACTGTATAAACGTGCATCTGTCGTACGATTAAGAAACGCATCGATAATCGGCTTTAATTCATAGGATGTGTTACCGATGAACTACTACAACGATCGATATTGTATCGATCGTGGGATGGGGATGGGGAGTATGGGGAGTTAGTTTCAAAACCCGATTAGTTTTAACGATTTCAAACGATTTATTTCACGCAACGAATTGAGATTCTACGACGTATATTCGTGTGAAATATTCTTTGTTCGATTGTACCAAGAGGATTTAAACGAGAAACTAGGGCACCGGGATTCGAACAAAGGGGAAAAATAGAAAAAGGTGTTTTTCTCGTCCGACCCGACCCTATTTGAAACACGATTTCTGTAAAGATGAGAACGAGTAATAGAAAATTAGAGAAAGGAATCATTCGGTCTATGAGAAAAATCAATAAATCGAATTTGGAATCATTGGGAGAAGTTGAGAAACTCGAAAGATCAAAGAGGAGTAATAATAGTAGTAATAGTAGTAGTAGTAGTAGGAAAGAGAGAGTGAGAAAGTCATTTTCACAAGCAACTTTCAAATCCGTTTCAAGTGTGGTAAGAAAACAAAACTATTTCTAATTATTGTTTCGATGTGTGTTAACCGAAAAATAAGGTCTAGAAATGAAGGGGTTTAAATTGCAAGATTGTTTTATAGTTCAACATTTTTCAACAATGATGGAATATTTAAATCGTCTATGGGAAAATCATTTCTATAATTGAAAGGAAGAACGTTTAGAAAAAGAAGAGGATAAGAGAAGGATTCGTGATGATTGTAAAAGATCGAAATGGGTATCATTCCCATCAGTTCTTTTTTTTATTGGAAGAGACAAATATTTCGATAAACGATTTAAACTATCTTCTTTTAAGTATCTTTCTACGTTGGGTTTATCCTAAATCATAGCACCACCATATAAATACCTGTTGTTTTAAAAAGTTATTCGAGATTGAGAAAATCTTTTCAATCGATTAGGATATTGTTTAAGGAAAACAAAGATCAAAGCTCCCCCTAAACACTTAAGTTTAGATATTCATAGAAAATTACGTTGGGTTTAGATGATTAGACGATTATTTGTTTTCCAATTAAGCTACGAAAAGCTTTCCCATGCCGAAAATTCATCTTTTAATGATTTTTAACAACGTACAAATTAAATCAACCTTTGATTAAGAATTGTAATTAGTTATGTTCGTTTGTATTTAAAGTATTAGACGATTATTAATATTTAGAACACGGTAGACGATAGTAAAGAGAATTTAAGATAAAAATAAAAAGGAAGAGAAGAGAATAAGAAGAAGAAGAGCAGAGGGGAGAAAATTATCACGAGGTTGTGGTATTCGTGATTAAGGTGCTCGTTTTCTGCGGCGAAGACAACGAGATTATAGTTAAAGAGCGTGTAACTCCTCTCGTTATTACGTCGGGTTGCCCCCCTTTACTTTCTCGATAGCAAAGTTTTCCGCGTCCTAAGTTTGCTCCCGAAGTTTATACACGAGACGAGACGAGACGACACCGACACTTCGGCCGTTTAATAAACTAATTTCACTACTAACATAGACTAACCATAATAAAAACGATCATTAATTCTTCCCCCATATCTGTAATACCGTAATTATGGTTAACTATTAGCAATCTTAGTTAGTTAAATGTTAGAAAAGTTCATAGATTCACGTGTGTTCGATCTGAAAGGTAGATTTAAGGTATAATTTTAACGTGTAAATGATAAAAGAAGAAAAAATGCAAGGATTCGAGAGAGGGGGGTTCTCGTTTTAGATTCTAAGAAAATATATCCAAGAAAGGAGAATCCAAGTTTGCCCTTTTATTGCCCGGTTCGCATCAGTGACCACAACCGATGGGCAGCATCACCATCATCATCATCATCATCATCATTATCATCATATCTCTGGTAAAGCAACGATCCATCCGTGACACATTTGTTCATTTCTAATGTTTTCTGTTCTGCTAACACAGTTCGCTAATCAAATGAGATTTATATTAATCTTTACGAGTTACAACAAGAACAACCAAGGTGGTTATTCTCCCCTTTAAGCGTTTCTATTCATTTAACCTTAGACATTTGAAATAAAAGATACAATATTACAAAATGTAATATGTAGAAAAATTATATTGTATAAACGTCATGTATCGTAATAAGAAATTTATAAGAAAATAAAATTTCCAGTTGCTGAAGAAGTCCCAATAAAAAAGGAACGAAACGTCCAACTTAGTTAAATTAAGTTCTACTTCTTTTCATGTCCAAGTTCCCTATGAACCTTTATCATCGAGAATTATAATTTTCGACGAGAGAAAATACTGAATAAATTACAAAAAAAAGTATAAAATCATTCTATGATTCGGAGTCGTCTGAATTTTTGTTTTTCGGTTCGAAGAACGTGGGGAAGGTGTCCTCGTGTTGTACTTAAACGAAAGAATAGAAAGATAGATAGAAAAAGAAATAGAAAAAAGAAGTAGAAGCAGTAGAAAACTTTGGTGTTAACGTAGACTATGTTGAAGGTCTACGACGATGGCCATGAGGGCGACGATGGCATGCGCGATTCGCGGCTAAGCGGTTTCTCGCGGAACGGCATAACGCGGTCGACTCCTTCGAGACTCGAAGAAGAGAAGAGAAGAGAAGAGAAGAGAAGAGAAGAGAAGAGAAGAGAAGAAAATAAAATAAAGGAAGAGAAGAAGTTGAGAAAGAATAAGAGAAAGGGCAAGAGAGAGAGAGAGAGAGTCTGGTGGTAGCGGGGTCTCTGTGCCATGAAGGGACTCTAGAGAGAAGGAATGTTGTTGTTGTGCCGGGAGACGGTTGGGGCGGCGGCGGCAGTTGTGCAGGAAGGGGAGGGAAAGGGGTAAGGAACGGGGGTCGACGGTCAGGGAGTAGGAGGGGAAGCAAAGTCAATGCACCGCGAGGGAATGCAGCGCGCGCTGCGCCGTGCAGTCAGCCACTGCGAGATCGAACGACCAAGTGTGTGTGTGTGTTCTCTCTTTCTCTCTCTCTCTCTTTCTTTCTTTCTTTCTTTCTCTCCCTATACGTGCTGCGAATGTGTCTTTATACCTATGTAGTAAGTAAGTAAGAGGAGCCTGTGTGTCAGAGTGCATTCTGCCGCACGCTTTACGACAACCAACTTGTCCCGAGACTTGCTATGATGCTCTTTCTCTTCCCTCTTCTTTTTATCTCTCTCTCTTTCTTTTTTCTACTTATTCTTTCGAAGAAGAGAGAAGAAAGATCCATCGCACGCGTCGCCAGTGTGCAAAAGCATTGCACCAACAGCAGTAACAGCAACAGCAGCAAAAGATGCTTTCACGAGCGTAGACTTTTGTTAAGGGAATGGTGCCCATAAGTGCGCGCGGACGCGCTCCTCGCGCCGGTTTCGGCCGGATTTATCGTCCTAATTATTTGAAATGCTCGACATCATCCCCCTCCTCTCTTCTTTCTTTCTTTCTTTCTCACTCTCTCGCTATTCGTATCTATCGTTGTTTCATGCGGGATACAACGTCTCTTTCTCGCACGTTTCACTTTATTTCCTTCCATCTTTCTCTTTCTGGTTAATCGAAAAATACGACGAGTAGAACAAAGGCGGCGGCGGCGGCGGCTTCAGGCAAAGCCAGTGTGAACGAAGATGAAAAATAAAAAAGACGTTGAGGAGACTAACAGAGAGATGATGCTTGTTGCTGCTGCCCGTCGTATGGAAAAAGATGAAGAAGAAAGAGGATCAGAAAACTGATGCTGCTGTTGTTGTTCCTTTAACATGCACTTTGGCGCGTTGGAAAGCACGAATGTCGGGGCGTGTGGTCGTCGCCCTTTGCAATCTTTAGTCATACTCTCTCTCTCTCTCAGTTGCCCTCGTGCAGTAACTACTACGATGCCATGCTTTCTCATTCGAATGAACAAAAGAATATGAAGAAAAAATAGCACAAGTAAATACGAACTTTCATTATATATCTCCGAACATTTATATTTTATTTCTATCCTTTCTTTTCTGGACCCACACACACACACACACATATATAGAAGTTCAAATTTGATCGAATTTAATCATAAATTCTTCGTTACTTCAAAAGCCGCGGTTAATTTGTGAACGTGCGCCACAATAAGAATCAAAAAGAAAAAGAAAAATATAAAAGTAGATAGATAAATAGATAGATAGAGTGCGAGTGAGAAAGAAGAAGAAAATGCCCGTCGAGTGGGAGGGATAAAGAGGAAGAGGAGGAGGGGGGGGGAGGTTGAGAGAGAGAGAGAGAGAAAAGTAGCGTGAGTAGCGTGTGTACGCGCTACGCTGCGCGCATGCGCTTCGATCGGACTGAGTCGACTGAATGAAGACCCCCACCACTGTCCTTACTACCACTACTACAACTACTACCACACTACTACTATCAAATACTCTCCACACCGTTCTACTCTTTTACTCCGTCTCTCAAAGCTACGTTCGATGCGACGCGTACGTCGATCTCTTCTCTCTCTTTTTCTATTTCTTTATTTATTTCTTTCTTTCTTTTCCGTTCTCTTTTATTGCACGCCGCCGCAGCCGTGGGCTACATGCCCGCTGTAGCCCACGGCTACACGATGCGAAAGCAACGAGTACTCATTCCGAACTTTATCTGCTGCTTCTGTTATACTACTACTACTACTACTGCTATTACTATTACACACTTTATTTACTTTCATTTTTATTCTTTCACGCAAAAAAAAAGCACACACGATAAATCTTTTTTTAAACAAAAATCTCTGAAGTTTTACTTAATCGATCCACTGAATCCGAAAAACACCTATCAATGTTGAAAAGAAAATAGACGAATGAGTATTTAATCGTTGCGAAATTCCTAGAAAACAACAACCCCGGGGACTTGTCGTCGCTGACATATGTCGAGGTTAGACGACACGTTTAGTATGGCAGCTGCTGCCGTTTGGTTAAATCGTTCGGCGGGTTTGGGTCGGTGGGTGACACGTTTCGTGCGTCGTGCATGCCTGGTACACACGCGGAAACCAGTGGGTATTGATTTGTGGAGTGAACGCACAAACCCCGACCCTTTTCTCTCTGTCTCTCTCTGGCACCCTTACTACCAATGGTCTCCCTCCCCGCTCTCAGTCTTTGAGAACAACGACGAAGAACGCGCGCGAGAATGTGTTTCGTATACAGGTACAAATCAATGTATTTTACACGAGGTTCCCATTTGTGTGTTAGTTCAACGCACGTTCAAATGTATATACAGAGGGGGGGGGGAGCCCACCAGCCTTTTTTCGTCTCTCTCCTTTCCACACCGGTTGCTGCTTCAGATACCGCTCGTCGTTCTCTTTCTTTCTTTATTTATTTCTTTCTCATTCTCTTTCTCTCTCTTTTTCACGTATTCGTTCTCCTCCTCGGGTGGACGGGACTGACGATGTGCGCGCAGCAGCAACCACCCCACGAATTGCACGCAGGGAGAGGGTTGACTGCATCCTTTGGGTGGGTCAGGGCCAAAGAGACGGAGAGAGAGAATTATGCGAAAGGGGAGGAGAGAGTTCGTCAAACTCCGAGGTCTCTGCTCTCCCCTCAAACGAGAGTAGTCTCCCCTTCCCAAACCCTTCTCCCCTACCCCCTTATTCGAGTTCCCCGCGATAGCAACATCGACCGTCGGTGAATCCACCGAATTCCGTTTCTCCCACCCTTCCTCTCTTCCTTCCCCCCTTTCTTGTTCATTCGCTTGCGTTGCTTTCTCTCTCTCTCTCTCTCTCTCTCTCTCTCCCTCTGATTCTCTCGTGGTATTTGTCCGGATCACGATGAGAACGCTGACGCTTCTCCTCGTCCGGATACTGCTGCCGATACACCGCGTGTAACTGCAAACGTTTCTCGAATGCAACGACCGACGACGATTCGATCGAATTCCGAACCAGGGTTGGTTACTTTATCGATCGATCCCGAGCTTCCAAATAAATTGATGCTTCTATGTAATCCAATTTTCTTTATATATATATATATTTACTTGAAAATGTTATATGAACGTTACGTAATGCATTTTGAAGAATCACTATAGCGGTGGTGGGTGTCTCTACCAATAAGAATTATCGATTGATATAAATCATTAATCCGGAAGCTGAGAAAACTTAAATAGAATTAGAAATATTCTCTCATCCGTAAAGTTATTTATAACTTATTCTTAACGTGCTTGCGTTTCTATCCCTCGTAATTGCACACGATGCAGCATATATATCGTAAAAGGGATACAAGGGTAACCAAGATTTTCATATATAAAGAGAGAAAGAGGAAAAAGGTAACGAGGTGAACGTTCGAATTTATCGATAAATCGATATGCACTCGATCGAATAATAAGAGGAAACAAGAGAGAACGTAAGTGCATAAAACACACCCCTCCCGCCCCCATACAATCGCTAATAATGTAAAAGCAACCGTAATCGGAGGAATACGGGAACAAGAAGTTCCACCACTTCTTCTCCTCCTCCTCCTCTAGTAGAAGTAGAAGTAAAAGTAGAAATAGAGAAGTAGAAGTAGAAGTAGAAAAAAGAAGAATAAGAAGAAGAAGAACAGGAGGAGTAGGGGAGAAGATCCGAAGTAAACAAGTGGAAGAAACGGTGGAATGGGACGAGTACCGGTCAGCGTGGCGCATTTGGTGCATTCCTGCAGTCTGTGCTTCTGCTGCTGGTTGGTGGTGGTGGTGATGGTGGTGGTGGTGCTTGCTGCTGCTGCTGCGCCGGTCGGTCCCACTGAGGAGGAACGCGAAGGAGGATTAAGAAAGGAAGGAAGAAAAGGAACTCCGTGGTACGCGGCACGCCACTTTGGACCGACGGACGCAAACCGCATTCCCGGCCGTGACCTTCGCTAGGACATCGCCACTGCCCCCACCCACCCCCTCCTGGCCGTCCTTCGACCATCCTCCGACCATCCACCGACCATCCTCCTCAGGCCGTCGACCAACAACCTTTCTTTCTATCGTGGATTCGACACCATATAAACGTGGAACACCACCATGCAACCTCGTGCATCCCTCCCACCCCTTTTCCTCTTTCTTTCATTCTTTCCTCCCCTCTTTCACCAATCACACCCTTAATACGACGTTAGCGAATAACTGAGAAACAAGAAACTTCTGCATTTGGTCAAGAGTTTCCTTCCTTCCCGATGGTATTTCTTATTCTTCTGATTTCTCTCCCTATCACCATCACCACCACCATCATCATCATCATCATCATCATCATCTTTCTTTTCCTCCCCCCCTTTTTCTTTAAGTCTTTCTATCCTTCGTGGGATTAAATTTGTTGGTGACGCGAGGGAGCAAGGGGTGACGGAGCAAGGGGTGACGAGGGGATGACGATGAACTACGACGACGGCAAAACGAACGGCAGTGATTCATGATCCAAAAATAAGAAGGAAGAAGAACAAGTCGACAAGGATTCGTTTCGTATACACATACATTTATATATGTATGTGTGTATGTAGAGAGAAGAGAGAGAGAGAACCAAGAGAAAGTCTTTACTCCATTCGGTGATTTATTTGAAAAAAAGAAAATAATCATGGGCAACATAATATTATAGAAAACGGAAACGGATGCCGGATCTCGCAGCCATGACCTCGTCTTCGGAACTTCATAGAACATGTTATAGCACACGCGTTGTTGACGAGTAACGAGACTACTCGACCTCTTTACATACTTTCAGAAACGAGAAGAGAGCCCCCCTCCCGTCCCCACCCTTTCATTCCCCATGCCATGCACGTATTTCATTCCCTATCTCCTCATTCCTTCTCGTTATCCATTTTTCTGTTTTACGATGATATCGATCAAACATTTTTAAGATAACAGAAAATAGAATTAACCAAAAATATCATTCGTAAATTAAAGAATTCAACAGAGGAGAGGAAAAAGAAAGAAGGGTAAGGCCCTGAAGAAGAATTTCTGAGATCAATCTGTCTCTCTCACTCTTTCTTGTTCGCTTTGAATTCGAGCAAATATTTGTCCAGCGCCTAACAGTCTCCCTCTCTTTTTCTCTCTCTCTCATACTATCTTTTTCTACAGAAATACGTGAGATATGACGATAAAGAAAGATAGGAGGAGTGGGGAAGGTAGTATCATTCATAGTTTTTTCAAAAACCTATTCCCTTCTCTTTCTCTCTTATCGGTTCGTTCACAAACTAGCACCTCTCACAAGAGAAACTGAATATTTTCGGTATCTTTTTTCTTCTTTCTCTCTCATACTCACACACACACACACTCTCTCTTTGAAGGAGGCCGCACAAATCTAGCCGGAAGCGTCTACCTTTGGAAAGTATTCGTGTCCTCGAGAAAGAGGATAAGGAGAAAGATGAAGATGAAGATGAAGATGAAGCAACCAAAGCAAAATCAGAAGCAGAGAAGGAGCAGAATAATGTTGAGCCAAGGATGATGAAATAAGAGGAAGAGGAAAGCATGGGAATGAGTAGAAGGGGCAGAGTCCCCCCCGAGTACCTGGAAGTCGTGTTAACACGCGCTGCTGGACGCTACACGCCGCTCCAATTAGCGCTCGCAAGCACGCACGCACACATACATAAAAAAAAGAGAGAGAGAGAGATAGATAGAGAAACACACGTATACATAGAGAAATATTTGTGTTGCCCCCTTTTTAGACTTTTTTTTCGTCTCCTAATGCTTCTTCGGCTTCCTTTTCAAACCGATCAGACTCTCGAAAACTCGTAACCGAAAGCACCATAGAAGCACCTGTTGAACACGAACGCTAAATGAAGAGAATATAAACGCCCCCCTTTCCCACCCCCATCATCCCCATACTGCTAGTTCCGAAAAGAATCGCAGGACCTGGTGTTCCCTTCCCGTTTCAATTGCGATCAAATAATTTCATTTTGATTTTGTTTTTAAGTAGACGAAGAAAAATAGTAACATATAAATACACATGATCGTGAATATAAAACAATATGGAAGTTTATTCTTAACGATGATTCTGTGGGCACGTTGTCGGTGACGGCACCGACGTCTATCTATCTTGGGCCGCGAGTTCAGAGAGTCAAGTGCACGCTTTATTGCTTCATAACTTCGACCGAGCCAGAAATATATATATGTATGTATATGTATATGTATATGTATTACCGGCAATGCCCGTTCGTGAGTTCTGGAACGGATAAAAAGATCCTCAAGTTAACGATGCACGAAATGTCGAGAATTAACTTATAAAAAGAATCTAAATAAAAAGGCGACATGAGTAAATATAAATTAACAAATAAACAAATAGAATCCTTATTTTTCTGTTCTCGCGTTAATTAAAAAGAAGAAAAAGTATTAGAAGTAAGGTTTAGGGATCAATCGGTCCCGTCCCGTCCGTTCAGTCCGTCCCTGGAACAACGCCTCGGTATTCAAATAATTCGAGATACGGCTGTGTGAGATATGAATGAAAGGTAAAGGTACGGCATGGCGTTGTTTACCGTCTGGTAGAAACGGAGAAGCATCCGCGTGCACCACCGATGAAAACGGAAGATCGCGAAGGGGAAATAAGGGGGTGGGAGAAAAAGAGTTGGACTCGCTCGCGATAGAGAGAAGGAAGGGAATGGGTGAGAGGAAGGAAGACAGAGAAAGAGAGGGGCAGGAGAAGAGGAGAAGGAGGGGGTAGAAAGAACGATACAGGGACGGATTTAGCGGAGTAGAGAGAGGGGGCCTTGGACGAGGACGGAGACCGGGCCCAGGATTCGAAGAAAGAAGAAACGGAGAGTCAACGACCCAACAAGAGAGAGAGAAGAACCGTCGTCGTTGCGTTAGGCGCGTTAAACACGCGTTAAGGCGCGCTCGAGACTTGACAACTTCTGGTACCTGTTCTCTCTCTCTCTTTCTTTCTTTCTTGTCAAATGTTATACTCCTTTATTTCTGATCCATGTTGCCGGCTTCGAAGACTACGCGATCAAGGTCGTCGCAATAAGAGACGAGTTTTAGAAAGGCTTTTTCGGTTTCCCTTTGGAGACTACGACGACTACGACGACGAATCGAGAGTGCTGAGAGAGAGAGAGAGAGGAG
Source organism: Polistes canadensis (assembly GCF_001313835.1). Taxonomy (NCBI): domain Eukaryota; kingdom Metazoa; phylum Arthropoda; class Insecta; order Hymenoptera; family Vespidae; genus Polistes; species Polistes canadensis. The sequence goes on along the minus strand of NW_014569632.1, from coordinate 457,547 downwards.
TCTGGGGAACCGTCGAGAAACGATCGTCGCGGGTTGTTTACGTCGCAATACCGGTTACGAAAGCACTTTCTTGGTCAGCAGAGTTATACGACTGTGTTGCTGCAGTAGAATCGGACGACGACGACGGTGGTGTGTGAATCTAGGGAAAATCGACGTGTTAAAACCACGATAATAAATCCCATTACGCCATCGTGTTCGTTCTGTCGACCCTTGCTTCCTTTCCCTTCAACCAACCTACATCACCACCATCACAAACCCCCGAGTGTTATTACGTCAGTTCTAACCATCCAGAATGGAAACGTTTATAAAGTTCATTTGTTTCAACGCCGACTATCGTTGGGTATCGTCCCCATCATCGTTTCCCAAAATCTAATTACTAAACGCCCATTGCAGTAGAACAATTCGCGTATGCAATTTAGCATCGATATAATCTCGATTATTATTTGATTTATGCATTGGTTAGGATACTACAACAAGAGCACGTATGTTTAACAATTTTATATAATAAACATCCAAAGATATTATATAGTTAATACTTTTCCCGCGCTTTTTCCCCGAGATACAACGTGGATTTCATTCTTGATCGTATATATGAATGACTCTTTCTCTCTCTCTCTTTCTTTCTTTTTCCTATACCAGCATCATCATTAGAGGGGCCCTGTGTCTCAAGCACCATCTCGGCCACCGGCCTCTCTCTCTATATATATATCAGTATATCGCTGTTGCTTGCTTCTGTCGCCACTACTAGTCGACGCCAAAGTCATTACCGAGGAGAGGTCGTCGATCTTCAAACATTACCAACGTTGATCGCGTTACACGACCATGCTCGCTGGCCCTGCCGCTGTTGCCGACCGTTATGTGACCGATTAACTCGCTATCTATCACCGAAAACATCCTACGGATATTTAAATCGTCCGAGAGTAATAATAACAATGATACAAAATAATATTAACAAAGAAAAAAAGAAAAATTGGAAAGATCTTGGTTGCGGGGTGGAGAAGCGCAAGGGGCAACAGGGGCGTCATCCCGAGCAACAACGTCGATTTCGTATACGAGGAGAGATTGATATATGGAAATTAGCAAGGTGAAGTGTATCTCGAGTAAGAAAGAGGATTCACGAAGAAGAGGAGAGGAGAGGAGAGGAGAGAGAAGGAAAGGAAAGGAAAGGAAAGAAAGAGAAGAGACAAGAGAGGGTCAGTTAGCTCCGCGTTCTCATGCATTCCGCTCTGTCATGGCGGCTGGCGGACTCAGACGCTTCGACTCTGTCCTCCTCGCACCCACCGCAGCACCAAGGAGCATCGTACCGAGGGCCAGTGGTGGGGGGCGGTACTAGAAGTATGGTGGGGGAGTGGGTCCCGTCGGCAAGAGCGCGCACTAAATGCTCCTCGGTCTCACGCTGCCCCGCTTACCCCCACCCGGCCCTCCTGGCTTCACCACGACGGTGGCCCCGAGGCCCTTCGGCAGCGCGACGTAAACAACAACGCGAGCGGCCCGTACTCTTTCTCTCTCTCTTTTTTTCTCCCTCTCCTCTCTCCCTCACTGCTTCGACGATTCGCGCACCTACGGAGGAGGCGTTTCTTCGATATATACGGGGCTTTGGCCCTAATGTCGCTCGGTTCTTCTTCTTCTTTTTTTTTTTTATGTATATTTTCTTGCCGTAATATCTCATCATCTTTTTTTCCCTTTCTTTTTATTGCTTCATTTTGTTTTTTTTTTTATTATTATTATTATTATTATTATTCTTGTTCTCTTTTATTTATTTATTTTTTTTTGTTTAATATATATAGATTCTAAAGGAACCGATGAAATCGTAATGGCATGCAAGTTCGATGCCCTTCGACACCATAATTTGCAACGCCAAGAGGTTGATGTACCGTGAGTTCAACGTCCATGTGCCCAAGAGAGTGTTCCTCCTCCTGTCTTTTGCGACTCATCCTTTCGAAGAGACGTAAACACGATCTACGTCATTTCGCGAGATCGTAAAATGCAAATGCCCGGACGACTTCTTTATATCGCCGTCGTTGTCTTTGTCGTCGTCGTCACCACCATCACCGATTCTACTACTTATTACTTCGGTTAAGTTTAATCGGTTTGCCTTTGTTCGATGAAAATATTCCCCTTTCCAACCCCACCCTCCCTGCCCATGATACTTTTGCAAAAGATTCGCGTCGCAGTTCAGAGAGGATGATGATCATCATCATCAGTCGCGTATAAATGGCTACTCGTTCTACCTCTTCTTCCGTTGGTTATGGTTTACAATCAACAAACTTCCAATTATTATTTCAATCTAAAATATAACCACCCCCCTCCGCTCCCCCTCTAACGCGCTACGATGAAATATTTCTATTAATTTTTTATTTAATTTTTGACGATAAAGGTTCATAGGGAACAAGGACATGAAAAGAAGTAGAACTTAATTTAATTAAGTTGGACGTTTCGTTCCTTTATTGGGACACTTCTTCAGCAACTTAATCCTTAAAGCTCAGCTTTTGTTAACTTGCAAATGTTAATTTGTTGATAATTGTCAAGTACCGATCGAAAATTTGATGCAAATAATTTGATATTTGTTGAAAATACCGAAAAAAGAGAGAGAGTATGTGTGAGGAGACAAAAAAAAGTATGGCGCGAAAAATGTTTGAAAATTTGGTCGAGTTGATTGAGCAAAAAGATTATTCCATCATATATTCGCATATTGAAGTTAGTATAGAAGGGCGGGTTTGGTCTTCTTCTTTGTCGGTGTTAAGAAGGACACACCGAGGAATAAAATGAAAGAGAAAGAAATGATGAAGTAGGAGAAGAAGAAGAAGAAGAAGAAGAGACGAGGAGGAGATCTTCTCTTCACGAAAGCGTGAGCGCCAACGATAAACCAAAGAGAGGGAGGGAGAGAGAGAGAGAGAGAGGGAGAGGAGAGGGCACATGAATGCCTCGTGTTATGCGCCGTATGTTTGCACATGCGCGGGAGCGATGAACTTGAGAAGATTTCTTCTCTCTCTCTTCCACCACTGTCTTCTTTCCTTCCCCCTTTCCTCTTTTTCCCTCTTCCCCTCTGACTCTTTTCCCTTCGCTTCCTCCTATAATAATTCGTCGAGTTTCTGTACTCGTATAAGAAGATCGCGACAAATGAAGCTCTCCAAGGAATTTAACCAAAATATATATACATATGTGACAAAAATGATTGCTAAAAAATAGATTTGTTTTATATAAATATATAATAAAATATATTAAAAGAAAATAATTCGCAAAGGGGTTAACGTAATTTATTTCAGCTAGAACTTTCGAGATTTATCGAATACGTGCGCGCGTAAACGAGCACTCATCGAGTGGGTCGTAATCGATGCGTAGGTTTCCTTTCGAAAAAGAATTCAGGACTTCGAAAGGTATCATTATTGACAAAAAGTTGTAGCAGTGCGGTTAGTGAACGGAAAAAAGATCGTGATACGCGGTCAATCGAGCTTTGGCATTACAAGGGCAGTACTTATAAGCGTTCTTTCTTTCTTTCCTTCTTTCTTTCTCTATCATACTTATCTACATCGTTTCACTTTTCTCCGTTTACGCCTGCTCGGGGTCTCGAACGGTATAATACGTCCGCACGGTGCGCACTCACTCGCTTCCCCGAGTGGGCCGTCGAACCTGGAACGTTGCTGCTGCTATTCTGCTGCTGCTCGAAAGAAGGAGAGAAAAAGCGAAAGAAAGAAAGAGTGAGGAGGAGTGAGGAGGAATGAGGAGGAGGAGGAGCTAGAGCCCGTATTATGGGAACACACACGGCCGAACACGTGTGTCTCACTTCCTGCGGCCGACCGGAAGTCTCTATAGTACTATGGCGCACCGTAGTGTAGCGTGACCACGCTACAAGGGCCATTACTACCTCAATGGCAAAAAGAATGGTCCAATTACCGGTTAAAGTCACGTCGCTCGTCGTTACTCCTTTAATACGCTTTCCCGTGCGATGACGGGGAGGAGTCCCACTCGAAGACGCAAGCTCGTTTTTCTTCCATTTTCCAAGTCGGCGGCTGGCTTCCTCCACCTCTTCTCTTCAAGTATTTTCTCCCTTATCTTCTTCTTCTTTTTCTTTTTCCAAATAAACGGAGAAAGAAAAAAAACGATAGCGAGGAAATCCCGGATTCGTCATTATCGTCTTTTTCACAGACAACGCGCACATTTGACTCGCGAACGACGAAAAGATATTCGGTCTCTCAACGTCGGCCGTTGAACGATTTCCGGTAAGCGGAAGTCCGCTGCGGTAAATTCGTGCGATTCTTTGACGCTCCTTTTCCGTCTTTTTCGTTACGTTAGCTTTGTTCATTTTCTATATACGTCGTTAGGAGAAAAAAAAAGAAAATATATCGAAATATATAACACACGTTAAATAATAATAATCTAATAATTAAAAAATAATATTATTTAATCTGAGTTTTTTTTTTCGCACGATTGAAACAACAAACGTTCGCGCGTAAAATAATTATGCAGTCTCGCGCACGCGCCACCCGTGTTGAATCACGAATATATACGTATATATATATATATATATATGAGAAAAAGAAAATAATAATAATAATAATATAATAATAAAAAACCAAAAAGAAATGGAAGACGCGCGCACCGGTTACCCTTCGATGGGGTGGTAGAGAAAGAAAAAGAATAAAACAGTACTATACCGCGCGACGGTCGGTGCCACACTGAGAATGATTGCTGGCGCGTCACGCTAGCCGGAACGCGCAGACGCGAGCGGCGCAGTAGCCAGTGCGCACAGCGCGCCAACCCGCGCTCGCGTATACACAGATTTGCGCGCGCATGCAGTATACCGCCGTGTGGTTGGTGACGCTTCTGTTGCTCACTTCACTCCTCACTCGGTCGCTAACGCGCGCGCGCGCACGCACGACCCTACGCGACGTTTCTTTTCCTTGCGACGACGACGGCGACGACGCTACGAGGATTCTCTTCTTCGTAGTCGTTGTCGACATCGTTCGAAACGCTAAGAGGACTCCAAGGAAGGGGAAAACAGAGAGAGAGAGAAAGAGAAGGGGCGAGGAGACCCGTTAGTTCTCAGAAACGGACCGCCAGCACTCGCCGCCAAACAGACCTGCAACCACGTACCCAACGTGGTGGTTGCTGATCTTCCTGTCCTGATGCTGTGTTGCTGCTGCTGCTTCTGCTGCTGGTGCTGAGGAGGAGTTCGACGTGTCTTCTTGCACGTGAGAGGATGTAGAGAAAAGAATGAGAGAGAGAAAGATATATATATATATCCTCTGTTTACCAGCAGCACCAAAGAGAAGAAATTTACAAAGAAAATTCTTCTAACGGAATAGAAAAAAAGTTTAAGATTTCTTTTACTACTTCTTCTTCTTTTTTTTCTTTTTTTTTTCTATATACTAACCAAGAATATATATATAGAAAATAATCTTTTCCGTAAAATATTCGAAAAAAAGAAGCCCACGATGTGATCGTGGAAATACTATTTCTTTCTAAGGAATGGAATGCGCGTCGCAAATAAGATGGACATCCCACCGTTTTTCCTTCCCTGAAAAGGAAAAAGGGACGAATTTTTATAATGCCTTTAAGAGGGTATACCGAGAAAGACGCTGCTGTGCGAGGTTTTCTCGCTGAAACGGTCAAAAATCGGACTCTATTTTCCAGAGGAAAAGGTTTTACAAAAGGAGGAGAAAGAGCCCTTTTGTGGACGGGTGGTGCATTCGTAGAACGAAGAAAATGACATTGAACATTTCTAGCTCGCATGTTCTTTTTTTTTTTCTTTTCTTTCCATGCTGTTTCTCTTTTTCATAGCGTGGGATCGAACGATAACGATCCCATCGTTTTTCGTAAGAAAGAAAGGATGGAAGAATTGAAAAGAATTTCTTTTTTTTTTTCGCTGATCCTCTTAAAGCGTTAACTTAGAAATCGAATCGAATTGCGTACGTTTCGATGACGGTGAAAGGAAGAAAATGTTAAAAAAGATGGTCGCTTGATATGCAAGCTGTTGCTGTGGACAAGGATACTTAACTATCGTCAGTGGTACGCCACGCAAGAGGAACGTACGACGATCATTAAGGTCAGTGGCGTAGTGATCAACGAAAGGTTTACAACTCTTCTTCGAAACTACAACTAACCAACCAACCAACCAACCAACCAACCAACGCAACGACAACGTTTAAACGGTAACATCGTCATAGTTGGTTCGAATAATGTCACGCGAAAACGTGTTTTCATCATTAACGTATACATATTGGAATGAAATCCGTGGGAAGGAAGAATAAGGAAGGAAGGAAGGGTTTCATATGCGTAGTAATTAAATGTGTGGCAGGTAAAACCTGTATATAAAATGAATTGATTTTACGCAAAGGAATTTATAACGGCCATAAATAAATGTTGTTGAACGTTTGCAAAAGCTCGTAACGCGTTTATTGTAACGAGTCTGTGGGTATCGGTTTGAAGAGGAAAGAAGACTATAAGGTGGGCGGGTTGTTGCCGGCGGTCTAACGCGAATTAAAGATCGAAGAATCTCATTTCGATTATTAATCGTATCGATTAATCTCATTCCCCATGAGGAGAGCAAGCGTCACGGCGACGTCTCCATTTCTCTTTTGGTGGGCCGCCCCAATAATACTTGACGCCACCACCACCACCATCACCTATCTACATCACCACCATAACCATAACCGTCTCCCGCCTTTATTTTTCTTTCGAATTTGATCGGTGCTACGCCAGTGTGTCGCGAAGGCGCACCTAACCTATAAAGAGACACGAAAACGTGACGGAATGCGCGCGAAGCGAAATGTCCGCGCGACCAACCGCACCAATACCTCTCCTCCTCCCTTCTTCTCCTCTTCTTCCACCTCCTGGTTGCTTTTCTTAATTACCGAGAGATTCTCGGTAAGGTTCTTCTCTTCTTCTCGGTTGGGTGGGGTCTTACAAAACGTAAACGAGCCGTGGCCGCGAGTTTTAGACTACTCTCCACTCCCTTTTTCAGAAGACCTCCGAACTTCTTACTTCTACCACCACCACCATCATCATATCACCATCATCATCGCCATCAGAGAAAGGAAGAAAGAGAAAGACTCGTCGCGTTCCGCGTGGGACGAGCGTGTAAAGCCGGATCGAATGAACCTCTCGATGAATCACTTGCGATCTTTCTCTTTCTTTCATTTTCTTTTTATTTTTTAATCTTTTCTTCTCATCCATCTTTTCAGTTTCTCTTGCTTACACCTGACTCGAGTTAAACCTACGAGTATATTTTTTCTTTCTTCCATCTTTTTTCTCTCTATAGGATATAAAATAGATCCACGTCGACCTGTTTATTCACTCACTCACTCACTCTCTCTCTTACCTTAATGATTGTTCTCGTCAGTTGGAATTTACTATACTACTCTAACGGAAGAAGGGAAATTGCAACAGGTAGCTCCTTCGAGCGGGAAGTCAAAACGGAAAGTGGGGGGGGGGAGAGAGAGAGAGGAAGAGGAGGATAAGATAGACAATGGAAACGGTAAAGTTCCGGGGAAATGAAATCGAGAAATGGTGAGCCCAACGTTGAACCAACAACTACTATTACTATTACAACAAATACTACTACTACTACTACTACAATTACTACTAGTCGGACTATGCGTATAATTACCGAAAGCGTGTGGCTGCTTCCGCAGGGAAAAAGAGAGGAAAAGAGAGAGAGAGGGAGAGAGGGAGGGAGGGAGGGAGGGAGGTTAGAGAAAGAGAGGGTCTTTTACCCGTGGGGCCAATCACGAGGACTCGTGGCGCCTTAATTGGTACTCGCACGCGTGGCTCGAGCTTAAGAGGCAGGGGCAGATGCATCCCGAAGACGTTCACAACAGGAAATTCCTCCTCCGCCTCCCCCCGATCCCCCTCAGTGTCTCTCTCTCTTTCTGTGTCTGTATTTCTGTTTCTATCTTTCTCTTTCAACGATCCCTTCTTCTTCTTATTCTTCTTTTCCTCCTCCTCCTTCACCCTTTTGGTTTCTTCTCGTGGAAGAGATACATACGATGACTGTATGTGTGTTTGTGTGTGTGTATGGTGTGTGGTATAGTCTTCTACGTTTCTTTACGACTAACATACACACACACGCACACACACTTTTCGTCTCCTGACTCTACTCCCGCGTGCGGTCTACCTCCGTTATTTTTTTGTTCTTTTTTATTTTTCCTTTTCTTCTTTCCTCGTATAGAGGAAGAAGAGCGGAATGCAGAAATAGATATCCGAGGTGTGACGCGTTTATTCGGCCATTGATACTTCTCTTCTTCTTTTTTTTTCTTCTTCTTCTTCTTCTTCTTCTTGGTGAATGGATCCCAGCGTTAATCGCGATACGCTCGAGCGAGCAAGAATGTAATCGTAGATAAAGTCACGTGAGCAAACGATTGAGAAAGAAAAAAGAGGAAAAAATATATATATATATATATATATATATATGTGTATAGTAAAAAATTTGTCGAGCGTAGAAAATTAATGAAATAATTCGAGTAGTAGTATTATAATAACGCTAAATGACAAACACGCGAAATGCACAACGGAATGCATCATTTAGAAATGAAAGTTGGCGTAATGTAAATCGTCTGACGTCAAAGATTACATATGTGTGCAGTATATATATATATATATGATAGATGATATATGAATGAATTATGTTCCAATTTTAGTTTCAATATTCGCGTTAGCAAACAACCCTTAATTGTCCACCAACAATCTTCATACAATTTAGACCGATAACACGTTTGTAAATGATTGATTTTCGACGATGAATGAAAAGTTTCATGAACAAGAGTTACGTAAAGCTTTTAATGAATATTTTCACGAGTAAAATTGTTTCATACTAATAAAAAAAAATAATTGTTCATTGTAAGTATAATATCGCGTGTTATTAAAATCACATTTGATCAAAGCATAAAAATAGAACGTTGCTCTTAATTAATCCGTAAAGGTTGCCGAGGCAAAAGCTCGTTAATAAGAGAATGAGAGAAAGAGAGAGAGAGAGAGAAGTAGATGACGACGATACGAGAAGAACTCGACGGGACGACGAAGTTTCGTGAATGAAACACCGCGGAAAAGTGTCAATGAGTGCAATTATTATTGCAGGAGAAGTTGTGCGCATGCGTCTGCTTGCTGACTTGTCGATATCCGCGAACGTGTGTGTGTGTGTGTGTGCGTGAGCGTGAGCGCGCGAAATAAGAGAAAAAGAGGGAAGGAAAGGGGAACGGGGAAGGAATAATGTATTAGTGTGCGAGTATACGTGTACGATGTTACGTCAGTGAATATATGTATATGTATCCGTAGAGAGGTCCGACAAACGTGACTCATACGTCAATACCACACGGGGCTTTGCACTTGGAAGTGTAATAATAATGCTCCGTTACGATAAAGAGAGAGAGAGAGAGAGACACACACACACACATACCTTTTAAGAACTTTGTTCGTTCTTAACATATTTCGTTCATTCGAATTCGAGAAGGTTTACGAAAGAAGAAAAAAATGAAAAGGGAAAAGAAAAGATGGAATCGCAAACGCTGCAAAATATATACCACACACACACACATATATATATATATATACACACGTTGGTCTGTAGTTCGGTTTAAGAAAATCCATCATTGGCGCCCTCTCGGTTGGTATATATATATATATATACATATGTATGCATACCATGGTGTGGTAGATCATTCTCCCTCTCTCTCTTTCTTTCTTACACACGAGAATGGATAGGATGGTAAGTAAGCAAGCAAGCAAGCAAGCAAGCAGGGAAGGAAGGCAGACGAGGAGAATACGTTGACGCTCCGCATGAATGTACCGCGCGTACGTACGCGTACGTACGACGACGACGTGCACGTTTACGGCGTGCATTCATAAACTGGCAGACACGTAGCGTGCGCGTGCGCAGCAAGTCGCCTCCTTTACAACTTTCTCCTACCTCTTTTCTTCCACACACACATATATATATCCATACATGCAAATACACCCACCCCTTATACTCGCCATACGTATGTACACACGAATACGAGACTTTGTATGTATGTATGTATGTATGTATACATAGAAAAGAGGAGACGAATGCACATGTCAAGGGAAAGGAAAGAGAGAAAGGGCTGACTATGGGTAGCAGGCAACAGTACACCCACCCACCCTTTTTGCTTCCTGCTCGTAACGTCACTGCTACCTCTTTTCCTCCTCCTTTACTTCGTCATTCTCCTTCTCAGCGTTCTCTGACGTTCACCGGGCTCGATTCACCCCCTAGAACCAGCGTAGTATTTTTGTAGTACCACGTTGTTAGTTACTACCACGTTGTGAACGATCCTCTGCTGCTGTTATGCTGCTTCTGGTTGTATACTACTACACGGGGATATTACCCACAACCGATCCACTCACTCACATCGATTCTTTTTATTCTTTATTTCTTCGTTGAAATTATGATGCAGAAAAATGAGAAACATTTTGGGAGGATGTTTTGTATAGTCGAGAAATTTTAGGTTGAAATGTAAAATAATGTTTAGGAAGATTCAACGTCAGAAAAAAAAATGTATTTGCCCCTTTCCCACAGGAGAAGAAGGGGAGGTAGAGGAGGGTTTTACTTTCTGCGTCGCAGAAGTTGCAAAGAGGCAAAGTAAGGTGCGGTGGTGAGAGGAGAGGAGAGGAGAGGAGAGGAGAGCTGGCGGCGAAAGTTGTGCGCGGGGTCAACGGAACCACCGGAAGTCGTCGTTGCCCAGGGTCGTCGTCGTCGTCGTCGTCGTCGTCGGTGATTCTCAAATTGGTGAGCCCCCTCCCAACCCCTCTCAACCCCTCGAGCTCTCTTTCTGTTCGTCCTCGTATACGACTACGACTACTACTACTCCTCCTCCTCCTCCTCTTCTCTGTAAACAGGCCACGTAATCCCCTACACCCACTTTTTCCTCCCGTCTAAATCTGTCTCATCGAAATGCGTCCGACGACGAACGGAAACCCTCCCCTTCACCACCACCATGAATTTTCTTCTTTCTTTCTCTCTCATTACCACCATCCCCCTTTTCTTTTTTTTTACAAAGTATTTCATCTACAGTTTAATTAGAATTTTTTTTTTAGACTACTGACTAAAGATTGTCGGAAATATATTTGCGAATGATTAATGTAATTTAAGGGTTGAAAGTAAATCGTTGATAAGAAATTAAACGGATAGGAAAAAAGATTGAATAGTTTTAACGATTCTAACGCGTTGAAATGAAGTCGTGGGGGGCATTGTTCCCATTTTAAAAATGTAAAATGAAATTCAAAAGCTGTTGCTTATGTTAAACGTCATCCTCGTCGAATAGATGTTGAATTCATCGATAGATATTTTGTTGTATGCATAATGTATAATAAATAAAACATATATCATGGTGTATTTAAACGCGTTTTACGATGTCCCAAGAAGAAGAAGAAGAAGAAGAAAAAGAAGAAAAAGAAGAAAAAGAATAAGAAGAGCTTAAAGAGAAGTTGCGTTCGGCCGTGTGTTGGACCGGAAGCGGGAGTATCCGGCCAGACTCGTGTGGGCTTCTCTACGCGGGGACTCGGGTACTCTCCTTTCCTCCCTCTATTTCCTTTTCCTTCTTTCTTTCGTTCGTGTTTCTTCTCTTCGTTCTATCTTTCTCTTACACGTAGTATATACTATCGGCCTTCGTTTTTACGACGTTCTCTATTATAGTATCTTCCATTCTCGTTCGCAAGAGACACGAATGGTACGACTCAAAAGTCGAATGCACAGTCGCTTTCATTATTATTATTATCATTATTATTATTATTATTTTTTGATGATATAGGTTCATAGGGAACTTGGACATGAAAAGAAGTAGAACTGAATTAAGTTATTTCTTTATTAATTAAGTTCTACTTCTTTTCATGTCCAAGTTAATGAAATTAATTTCTTTATTAATTAAGTTCTACTTCTTTTCATGTCCAAGTTCCCTATGAACCAATATCATCCAAAATTATAATTTTAGACGAGAGAGAAAATACTGAATTATTATTATTATTCATCGAAAATATCATCATCCTTCTGAATTGCAAACTAACAAAATCAAACAAACCAATCAATATACGATAGATATCCGAAATTATTATCGAAATTCATTCGAAATCCGAAAAATTGATTGGAAAGATTTGAAGAAAAAGCGTAAAAAAAAAACAAAAAGATAAGAAAAATTAATAGAATGGAATGCGTGGAAGGCGACAGAACGACGAGTGCCGACAAGGAAGAGGGGCAGGGTGTTGGTGGTGGGGATGATGATGGTGTTGGAACGAAATATCTTCGATATTCTATAAACGTATAAGATAAATAAATTACATATGTGAGAGGAGTCTCTACAGACATTTTTTTTTTGTCTTCCCATCTCCTGCACCCTTCCTTCCCCTTCCTTCTCCACCCTTTGCACCGTCTATTTCTTTTCTCAACGGGTACGATGATACCCCGACGATCCGAAATCCCCATTCAAGAGTCTAATTTATATTGAAGAATTCCGAAGAGGCCAAACTGAGGTGTCGATCTTTGAGGAGGCGCCGCCGTTTAAGATGCATTATGCTACCAGCCGGTTTACAATAGGTGTGCGAGAAGGAAAAAGAATGTGTATGTGTGTGTGTGTGTGTCTGTATGTGAAAGAAAAAAAAAAGGAAAAGAAGAAGAAAAGGTTAGAGAGAGAGAGAGAAGGATGGGTGATGATCTTGATGTTCCGTAGAAAACGTGAGAGAAAGAAACAAGACTTAAAGTATCAAAAGAAAGGAAAGGAAAGGAAAGATTTTGAACGGAACGAGAGGGTAAAAATAGTTGAGTAAAGAGGTGGGGTAGGGGGGGGGGGAAGTACGGGGAACTGGTCCTAGACCCAATATGATAATTGAGTATGAAGAACGACGTGACCGTAGCACCTTGTAGGCCTTTTTCTAACCATTATGGCATCCGAGTGTCGGGACAGACCACCACCTCGTGAACGCATCGGACTTTGTACGTGAAAACATCAAAGGGCCCCTCTTCCTGCTTGCTTGCTTGCCTGCCTGCCTTTTACTCTCCTTCATTTTCCCTTCTTCCCACTCTCTCTCTCTCTCTCTATCCTTTACTCCCGCGTCCAGTCGATTTTTAAGCTTCTTCTTCTTCTTTTTCTTTTTTGTTGACTAGACGTCCTCCTTTTTTCGGTCCCCGTTTGCTCTTATTTCATTATGTTCTTCGTTCACATGGGTATGGAAACCGAGAGAGAAAGAGAAAGAAACTTATAGGAATCCGAAGTGTTTTCCGAGACTTCTTCCTGCCTTCTTCGCAGTTTGTTTTTCCACAGTTTCCGGCTCCTCTTTCTATTTTTTCTTCTTCTTCTTTCTCATTCTTTTTACTTTAAAACGTCCCACACGCGGCGTGGATCATCTTCCGCGATTATAAATTTGTTATACGTGTTCTTTGGTATGTATTTCGACCAATAAAAAAGAAAAAAAGACAAAATATAAATAAATGGCAAGTAAAAATGTAATTGATAAATTCGTAACATTTATGCTCGTATAAAATGCAGTACACCCGTTATGCTTTTTACTTAGATCCAAACTGGAGTCTGTTTGTCTTTTTCATCCCTTTACTTTTCTTTTCTTTTTTTCCCCCATTCTGTTTTGAAAAATTTCAGGATAGAATAAAAACGTAAATCGATACAAGTACGTGGGAGGGCTGGCTCTCACGAGAAAAGAAAAAGAAGAAAGAAAAAAAAAGGACACAAAGCATCGAATGTCGTCGAGGTAGAAATCCACCCCTCCCCCGCCACCACCGTCCTTCGTTAAAATCACGAGGACGACCGTCAAGATTGATTTTGTGCTAGGACATTAAAATAATGCATCGAATGGGATAGTAAAAATAATGCAGCACGTTTTTATTCTTTTGTTTTTTTGTTAACGGGACAAGAGTTTATTCTTCTGTTTTTGATTGGATTAATCTATCCCCGATTGTAAGACAATAAATGCTTAATTTTCTGTAGATCTAGAGAGTTGTATAAATTTCATCGTAGAACCAACAAGATAAAGAGAAATAAAAGGATTGCGGGGGTGGAATAGTTGGCTCGTATAATTACACAACAGAAAATTACGCAATCCCATCCTCCTAACTACAAACTGTTAACGATAATCAACTCGACATTTCTACTTACTTCTATCTGTAACATTTCCACCATAAAGGAGAGACCTTGCTTATAATCCGACCGATCATTTGAGTTAACAAGGGTGAACAATTTATTCGGAAATAATGATTAAAATAACGAATAAAGGTAAATGTATTTATATTTCTAAAGATATTAGAATAAAATACTTGGTTGTTGTTGTTGAATATTCGGATGATGAGTTTCATGCCAATTAAAATCTATAATTCTTAGGGAGGATTCGAGTTATGAGATATATCGTTCGAATGAAACCTATGGGGTTTCCCGCGAGCCCGTATCATCTCATCCACCATCAACAACCACCATATACCAGGATACCATATCGCGTATTCTCAACGATCGTTAATATTACTCTCGGAATGCCAAGCATCGTGGTGCACCGTAGTGCACCCATGGTGCATCATCCGCGTGCTCTCTCTCTCTCTCTCTCTCTCTTCGTAGTACACGGCTAACCGCATTTGCGGAATGCATCATCGGTGCTGCTTAATCGTCGCCACTTCCCTTTGAGCCGGTAATTCGTCTATCTCACCTCATACTAACTTTACTGCTCGTTTATGCGCAGAATCTCGAGAATCGTGCATCTCATTCGTGTGTCTGTGTGTGTGTGCGCGCTGGCGTGCGCCGAATTCAATTTGATACGGTACATCCCCACGAGAATATAATGTAGTTTAATCGCCGTCACTATACACCTCGTTCATTTCTACCACGATCAGTTTGGGCAGAGTCCCCGCCAACAATTTCCAAAGAAAATATTAAGAAACTTGAGAAGATTTTATTTACTCCTCCTACTACTATTATACAACGATACTTTTTTATAACCCTTGAAAAATGTCTGTATCGAATTAATTCGTCAAAACCCCTTCCCTCTCCCACCTAACCCCGGCGTGAAGACAAATTTTGATAATTTTCTCAAATACTTTCAAGATAATATTAGATTTATTTCAGATACTTTTACTCATACGAATGATCTTTCTTTCCGGTTATTAAATTTTGTTTAGGTAAGTTAGATTAGAAAAATAATAGGAACAACAGAATATATATATATATAGTATAGTATATATATCTCAGGTGAAATACCAACCACTAACCTGTAAGGATAGGTTGAAACCGAGCGAGCGAGCGTGTTCACGCATCTTCTTGTGCGGCTGGCAAAGAAGGAGCAGGAGATAAAAAGAAAGAAGAAGAAGAAGAAAGAAGAAAGAAGAAGAGAGGATGAGTCGAAGGAGGAGGGATGGAATGTATCTTCGAGAATCCATCTATGGCGTCTCTCTACCTTTACTCAAGTATGTATGCACCGGCACTGGAAAGAACCTGAGAACGAGAGTGAGAGAAAGAAAGATGCATCTCTCTCTCTCTCTCTCTCTCTCTCTCTCTCTCTCTCTTTCATTCTCTCGTGGAGCACAACAACAAACAGACGCCGCCTCGTAATTTGTTTTCATACGTTTGCGTTGGTTTGCCAGTTTACGCCTTCTCTCTCTCTCTTTTTCTCTTCACCCTTCGTGATCGGTGGCATTTCTTTTTTCTCTCTCTTTACACTCGTGGTCTTCTTCCTCCTCGATGGTTGGGGCCACACGAAACCCGAAATCACCCGCGGAGAGACGGCACCGATTCTATAATCTTTCTGTGTCGTGCCGAAAAAAGATTTAAAAAAGAAACAAGAAGGAAAATATTACGCGATACGATCTAATTGTAAAACAATTATTATTACTACTACTATTACTAGTACTTATTGTATAACAACTCAAAGGTTCAAAATGATAGACACGTTTTCTATGTTGATAATTGTCATGATTTGTTAGCCCGTTTAAAAAATGTTTGTAGTCAATCAAACTGTTCTACATTTCGCATCGTTTTTCCTGAAACAAAGTACCCCTGTCGACAGTTCAGAATACAAGAGGACCCTCTTCTGACAACAAACGATAGTAGAATACTTTGCAATTCTAATTATTTTGAGATTTAATTTCATTATTTATCAATTACAAAAAGAAAAAAACGGAAACATTTTGTTAAACAAATGTAGAGAATTGTCCGAAAACTTGATCTGTTAATATGGAAATATGTAGATGCATTTTAATGGGAAGATTGTTTTTCTTAATAAATTTATAAAGTATCACATAAATGAAGAGAGACACAGTTAGAGAGAAGTATAAGGTTTGAGATGAGAAATACGAGGGTGATTTTCCGAGGTTTTCATTGGGCCCGCCATCGATCTCACCCTTTCGACAGTGGCAGCCATTTAGGAACGTTCTATCCGGCATGTACGCGCGCGCGTTCTTCGATTTCTAAAGAGTAAGGGTGTGCGTTCGA
This sequence comes from Polistes canadensis, assembly GCF_001313835.1. Taxonomy (NCBI): domain Eukaryota; kingdom Metazoa; phylum Arthropoda; class Insecta; order Hymenoptera; family Vespidae; genus Polistes; species Polistes canadensis. The sequence goes on along the minus strand of NW_014569632.1, from coordinate 441,120 downwards.
GTGTAGCTGATGGCAAGCAAACCCTTTGCCCCTACCATTTTACCCAACTCGCGTTGAGTGGAGGACCACCACCACCACCACCACCACCACCATCACTAGCACTAGCAGCAACAGCAGAAACCACCCTTGCCGCGCGATTTCGTTTGGAAACCCCTCTCTCGTGAGAGATAAATCGAATTAAGTAGCAAATCCTAGCCGCCAACCGGCTTTCTCTGCTCCAAAATCAACGTCTACGAATGGAGAAGGGATGATGATACTTTCTTACTCGGTAAAAAAAAAAAAAATCAGAAAAGAAAAAAAGGAACCTTTTGATTCAACGACAATCGAAGAAAACGAATGAATACCCGATTGGTGATTTAAAATAACGATGGATATAACTTTTGGGAAAAGAAACTTTAAGCGGTGTTATTTTTCTTCTAATTCCAATAGATATTATTCAACGCGTTAGATAGAAAAATGAGACCGAAAAACGTAGGTCTACTTTTTTCAAGCTTCCCATAATTGAATTATACAAGTAAAATGAACAAAAAGAAAAAGAAATGGGCAAAAAAGGTTTCGCGAATAATAGAAAAATCAGGGAGATACGAGAAGAGATTCGGATATAATGTAAAATTCGATTAATCGACTGTAATGGATTTTTCTCTCTCATTTTTTTTTCTACTTTCATGAAATTACGAAGAGAACAAACATTGATGTCGTTTGCTTAATTAAAATTAAGTACCCTCCTTCCGATAAGAGTATTAAAAAAGAAGGAATATCGTTAAATCGGATTATCGGAAGAATACATACATACACACACACACATACTATTTTACGAATAAAGTTTCCATATAAAACGTGAACGATCACTCATCGATCCATCATCATAGCATTGTCTGGTGATATCATCGAAAAGCTTTATCGAGTTCTTCTTTCAGAGAGTGGTGCTTCTTCTTCTTCTTCCTCTCTGATATTCGATCCGAAAACAAGTCGGCGAGTTGAAGCTTTGCTTACAAAACCCTAAAAGACAACTGAACCAAAGTTCCACCCCCTTCACTCTCTCTCTCTCTCTCTCTTGCGATCGGATATTCACCAAGTTCGAGATTCGAGTTGTTGTTAATCGGAGGAGGATCGAAAAAGAATGATCGTAATGAATGGGGGAGGAAAAGAGATAGAGAGAGAGATGGACGGAAGAAACGAACGACTGCTAGAAGAAGAGTAGACAAGGGAAAGAAGAAAAGAATAAGGGAATGTAAGAGATAGATAGATAGATAGATAGAAAAAGATGGAGAGAGAGAGAGAAATATCTTTGGTTAGAGAGAAGCACTACACAGCGGCACCCCGGGGCCATCCATCATCCCAATAATTGCTTCCCTTCCCATCATATAATTCCTATAGAACCCTCTCTTCTCCCTTGGTCCTCCCTTGGCCCGTACCTCTATCTCCTTTTCCTCCTCACACCCCTCCTCACCCTGTAGTAACACCCGCCTCAAGAGCTGGAAGGGATATCACACCCGCCGTTCTCTCACACCCATCCTTTTCTTCTTCTTCTTCTCCCCCCTTTTCCACTCCCCTTTCTTTCATCTCACCCTTACTCATACCTTTCTCCTGTCGTCCTCCCTTTCTCTCCCTTCTCTTCTTCGTCTTTGCCTTTGAAGAGCCCCCTCCCTATCGAGGGAAAATGGAAGCTCACCAAATTTTCTTCGTCTAATTTCTCAAGTACGCGTGACAATTTTTACTTTTTACACACTTTTTCTTTCTTTTTATTATTATTATTATTTATTGTTCCA
>NW_014569632.1:436419-438567 GCF_001313835.1 Polistes canadensis | reverse complement strand
TTTTTTCTTGCCGTGTCGTCATCGTAATATTCGTCTAATCCGAGGCTCTATTACTAATTTTCTAGGAGTATTTTTATTGTTTTTTTTTACTAAGGGTAGGTTGCCTAAATTCACCCTCTGAACCCTCCACCCTTTTGTCTGGGCTTTGAGAGGACTCACAATTAGGTATTAAAACTAGGCGGAGAATCTTGGCGTTAACGGCAAATGAGCGGTTTTTCCTAAAAAGCGGGGGTCACCCATCCAAGATTTAATCGCATCCAGCGTTGCTTGACTTCAATGATCGAGCGGACACTCGTGCTTGTCACTGCGCTATACCCGTTGACAATCTTATTTCTTCTTATTCGAAATTTAAGATTAAACTATTGTCTAATGTGATGAAAAGGGTTTATTTTAAAAATAATAAATTGTTACGAATATGTATGGTCTATTTTAATCGGTTTAATGGTACGTAACACCATGAAATATGTTTTCAATGATTACCGAATGACAAGGGAAAATAATAAGTCTTATGGTTTTGTACCGTGGTTACGAAGAATAACGGACATTCTAATAGGTAAAACTACCCCCTCACCCCTCTTCTTTCACCGTTTCAATTCCAAGAAACATAAACACTCTGCTTTGAAGTTTGAAAACCTCTCGACCTATCCTCCTTACACCGTTTAATTTTTTATATACTAGTATTGGGAAAATAAAAATAACGAAGTTGGCGTGCAAGCTCTTTATCTTTCTCTTGCAATTTTGTTGCACTGAACTCTTAAACATTGTTGGAATAACCCAAGCCAAACATATTAACGTAAGGTTGCACGAGTTGGCCTCTCTTATGCCATGTTGCAAGTTTTTCTATATTCGTATGAGGAAGTTAAGTATAAGAAAATCATAGGGATACAGGTGAACGACCGTGTCGCGTGGTTGCTGCTATGTTTTAACAATTTTGAATCATTTACACAAGAAAAAGTTTAGAATACGTGAAACACGTTTTCGTTTATAACGTTCCGCGAGAATTTCTCAAAGTTCTCATCAACATCATCATCATCATCATTATCATCATCCCCATCATTTTGGAAAAAGAAAATTGATTCCGACTGTTTTTACACGAATCGTTTCGATGTAAATTATTCGCGAATAAATAAACGAGTATGAATGAATGAATGAATGAATGAATGAATGAATGAATGAATGATAGGCCAATGGAATTTCCCTTATGTCAATCGCTAACTCACACGGAAGGAGAGTTTAATTAAAAACCGGCTGGAAAAGGAAGTGGTACCCCTTACTGTTATCTGATAATTAAGAAACAGAATTGTTGTTGACAACACTGGGAATTATTTTATCGTCGTTTTAATAATACCGAAAGGAGAGTGAAAGATTAAGTTGTGGTTATAGCGTTGCGTGTATTTCTAAATTAGTTACACATATTTTTCTTTGGATTGTTACAATACGACAAGGAAAAGCAAATTGATAGAACAACAAAAATTGCAATCAATGTAGAACCAAACAAACACAAATCCGACATTTATCTCGAAGAATTAGGTTCAACCAATTTTAAATTCGATTTCACTGATCTCTCTCTCTCTTTTTTTATCTATTAAGTTTAACATTAACTTTGTTTCTTTAACAACAGGTTATCATCAAACCGAAGACTCTTGAATTTCGTCATAGGAGTAGGTTGGAATGCGCAAAGGTGCTCGACAGAACGTTTACGATGAGAAGGCACGTGCGTGAGTGTATTTTATCTTCCCTCTTTTTCTTTCTATTACCATCTATGCGAAGCCAGATATATTTGTATGTGTATGATTGTATGCTTCGTAAAGGAAGCTCGAAAGAATCCCATTCATAGACGTAGGAACGAAGTAAGCGAAAGAGAAAGATATTTTATTTTGATTTTCATAATTTAAAAAGAAAAAAAACAAACCAAATCTGTTGTTTCCGAGTATTTTCTATTATTACAAAAATTATGTTTCATCCCTTAAAGGGAAGGAATACAATTATTACTTAATTATAACAAATGTAATATGTAAAACAAATTAATGAACGATGAACGATGTTTAAACAAAAAAAAGAGTATAAAATAAATTTTACGACAATTTCTTGTATTCTTAACCCTTCTTTGCATGATGATGGAAATTTCAATCATAATATTTAGTCAAC
>NW_014569632.1:412031-435246 GCF_001313835.1 Polistes canadensis | reverse complement strand
CAAAAATAACTTCAATCATCTCGCGTACCAATATAATACTGTACATTTGTCGAAAATACAATAATATCATAAAATAAAATGAAGATATTAAATAACATTGATAAAAGTATTAATTAATATATACAATTTAATATATTTATTTACGAATTACTTCATGTCGGTAAATTAGAAATCGCTTTTCCCGCGCTAATCGTAAATATCGACAACTTCGTGGTGTTGATTTTTCGGTTGCATCTAAATTCACTTTCCCAAACGTATTAAAAGAAGTATAACTTCAGATAGAGAGAAAGAGAGGGACGTGCAATCGTTCGTTTCCGCCAGTTCATGAATGAAAGCGGAGTATTTCGAAAGAGTGAACGAACGAACGAACCAAAGAAACAAATCAAACAAACAACCAACGAACGAACGAACGAGCGTGCTCGCACGTCGTGCACTCTTGCCTCTCGTGCTTCTTTCTTATCGAGGTTAGGAAGAAAAAGAGAGAAAGAAAGAGAGAGAGAGAGGAAATAAGAAACGATAAGAACGGATACGTTTGTGTACAGTAGATTCATCGGAAAGTTATCGGAAAGTTCGGGACGACACAGATGGGAAATAAGAAAAACGTTTAATTAACGTGCTCAATGAAATGCTTTTTTTTTTTATCAAACTATTTTCTTTTTTTCTTTGTAAAGAACACTCATTACACGTGACCTAATCATCTTCGTTAAATTAATCGTTCCTGGCCACGCAAAATCGTGCTTTTTCTTTTCCTTTTTTTCATGGAATTCGCGTGACACGAGATATGACGTAAGCACCAGGTCTAATAACTTTTATACTCAATTACGTTGTTTCTCTTCTTCTTCCTCCTCTTTCTATTTCTATCTCTATCTCTATATCTACTTTCTTCTAATACGTTTTTTTAAAATTTAGAAACAAGAAAAATAGAAGGTAAGCAATTGTTCACAAAATTCAGAGAGGAGAACAACAACCTAAAAAATTTCTTTTATCGTTGACTCTTTTCGTTGAGTATTTTTTTTTTTTTTCATCACATTGGCCCGAATTAACTCTCTTTACTCGATTGGTCACATTGTGTTGATTTCTTTTTTCTGTTCTTTTTCATTCTTTAAACTACGAAGACGATTATCAGTCGGTGACCCAGTGCCAGAGAGAGCGATAGCCCGTTCCCCATTCATATCTACTATTCCGCCGTGTTCCTCCCCTTCCCTCCCAACCTCCTCATTTTTTTCTCCTCTTTTAACAACACACACACACGCAACTTCTTCCGAGATATTTTTCAAATCGACTCGACGATAAACGATTAATAAAATCTGGAATATTACTTCAGGTATAAGGATAAAGAACAAAAAAAAAATGAAAGAAATAAAGGAGGTGGGAATGGGGAGGAAGAGGGGTACTGAAAGGACGAGAAGGTGGGCGGGGGTGGATAATCTCTTACTCAAAATCAATTATCCGGCTTTCGTGGCTCGATTTGCGAGAGCCGCAACGTTTCTTATGAAAATCCGAGAAGGTCCTCGAGAAGAGGAGAAACGCTGGTTGGTTGGTTGGTTGGTTGGCTGGCTGGGTTGTGCTTGCTTGCTTGGTTTCATACAACGATTATGGAAATCGCTTATGAATTATTCTTTTGTCGATGGGAAAAGCTGGCAGAGTGAAAAGCTAGCTAGCTAGCTAGCTAGCTAGCTTGCTATCAAAATCGAAAATGATCGTTCGTTGTCGTCTGAGGGGATCCCGTTCACAAATTCAGACTAGTAATTAATAGGAAGAAAGAAAAGAAAAGAAAAGAGAGGAGAGGAGAGTGATCTCTCTCTCTTCTGCATCGAATGCGATTAGTCTTCGTATATAACCCCACCCCCACCCACCCCCACCCAGTGCCGTTTAAAAAAAGAATAAAATAAAAAGAAGGAATCGTTTTCATCGGTAGTGGTTCCTAGTGATGGTGGTGGTTTTACATCAGTTTCTTTTTTTCTTTCACTCTTCCCTTATACTCATCCTCATCCTCCCCTCCCCTCCCCCTTCTATCCCTCTTCTCTTCTTCTTTATTCTTTTTCTACTTAAAGAAGGAATCTTATCGTTTGGCAAAGTTTCTCTCTCTGGTGCTATGGCGGAAGAATCTTCTTGATTAAAGGAAACTCGTGTATTCGCGCCTTTTATTTAAATCTCTCTCTCTCTCTCTCTCTCTCTCTCTTTCTTTCTCTTTTATTCTTTCTTTCTTTTTGCCACTTTGCGTCTCGCCTTCCTCTTTGGTCTCCCATCGAGCGATGGAACCGTACAACACACACCGAAAAAACGAACCTGGAATATAGCCGTTAATTATCGCGGTAACGCGGAATGCGCCTTGGTTTCTCCCACCCCTCCTCCCTCCCACCTCCAACGTTTTCTCCTTCTCTACCTGTTCATCTCCCACCTTTCCAACTTCTCATTCCACCTCACTCTTTCTCTCGGGCGACTACCTTTCGGCTCAATTCTACATCTTTCTCTTTCTTTCTTACATGTTTTGCTGTTCATATCTCGTTCTACCCACTACTACACGAAAAGTTAGTGTGAGAGAGAAAGAGAGAGAGAGAGAAGATTCACTTCTCTGCATCCATCGACGGTGGCATGGACCACCTCATTCATCCCATCTGCATTCCTTTAATGCTACCTGGGGATCCATGGAATGTCAGCCAACTTCTCGTCCCACGGACCGACCAGTGCCGGACCTACGGTACCGCTTGCTTATCCACGTCCCCTTCCTCCCACCCCACCTTGTCCTCTTTCTCATCTCTCCTTCGTTTCGTACTCACTCGCAAAAGGGGTCTACTACTATTACCAGGAGAAATAACAAAATAAATGACAAAATTTGTACTACCTCCTTCTTATGCTATTTTCGGTGAAATTTTGCAAAGGGAATATTCCCCAGATGACATTTTTCTTCTGCTATTACGAATTATATATATATATATACATAGGTGAAGGTGTGTACGTGATTCGAATGGTTTTAACTGGTATGGAAAGTTTCAGGTGGAAGACCTCGAAAAGGAAGGCTATTCGCTTTCCGAATTCCATCGTAGGACGCTTATTCACGAAAGATCATTAGCCGTTATTGGTGGTCCAATATGCTAATAAACACACGCGGAGGTCGTTGAGCAAGCAACGGTAGACTAGGTGTCGCCTACCGAACCCCTCGGGGTCGTACCTCCTTCCTTCCCACCCCTTCCCTTCCCTTCCCTTCCAATCCTTTCCTTTCCTTCTATTCCTCTCTCTCTGTTCATCTTTTTCTCGAGGAGGAGAAACATGAAAGCTTTGGATGGTACGTTTGACACACCATACGAGCACACACACCATCAACTACTCTTCTATTTTCTTTTATCGTTTACCGCTAACTCGCGTTTGGGTCTCTCTTTCTCTTTTTCTTTTTATCTTTTCTCACAGTATTCGTGCCCGTATAGAAAGAACCGATCACCAATTATCGCAGACGAGACGGCATTAGAAATGTAAAAAAAAAAAAACAGAAAAAGGAAAACCCGTTTACCTTGTCGGTCGTACTATCGCGTCATCGTCGAGAAACCCATGATAGTAAACAAGATACTAACACCAACTATCTCTCTCTCTCTCTCTCTCTCTTTTTCTCTCTTTTTTTACCCCACTCTCTCTCTTACACGTATATATTTAACACACATACTAATTCTCTTTTTCCTTGGTAACGTTACTTAAGAAAGTTAATGAATAGACGGAACACCTCGAAGATCTCGTTCGATATTTTATATTTTTTGTCTTCTTTCAACATGATGAGAGAGAGAGAGAGAGAGAGAGATTGAAGGGGAATGAAATTCTCATTTTTCTTATCGACGTACAATTTTTTGTTCTTCCTAAATACGAAAGGTGAAAAAGATAAAAAAGAAAAAAGAAGGTATGAAGATATAGAAAGAGAGGAAAACAAGAGGATCAGCAGGAGGAGCCTCTCTCTCTCTCATCGTCGGCATCTCACGGTCGTTAGAGGCGTATCATAACACGGTGTATAACTAGGGGTAGATTCGACGGGACCAAGTCCCGTGTTTCATCTTTTCGGGGCCTCCTCCCCTTCTTCTTCTTCTTCTTCCTTGCCAATACAACACACAATAAGGCCCCGAAGCTCAGCGATCCTGGCCACGATAGCGAACTGCCTGAACTCTCTCTCTCTCTCTCTTTTTCTGTTTTTATTTTTCATACATGGTTTGGTGGTGGTTATGGTGATGGTGGTGGAGGTGGTTCGACTCTTTCTCGCTCGAAGGAACCTCTTACGGCTTCTATTCTTTGGTCGTGCCGCCGCCTTCGTAGCCCTTTATCTCCTCCTTCCAATCGCGTTGCTTGCTTGCTTGCTCTCATCCCTTTTATTTTATTTTTCCTTAACCCATTCTTTTGCGCTCAATTTCGTCTCGCCGTTCATTTCCCTTCGAACGCGTAAAGAAGAGTGAGAGAAAGAGAGTGAGAGAATAATAAAACGTTAAATAATCATTTGAACCTATTACTACCGAAAACACGATGCGTTGCTAAGCAAAAATGTCTCTTTTTTATTTTATAGTGGTATTGATGATGGTAGTATGGTAGTAGTAGTAGTTTGAGGTGATTGTTCGGTGTGTTTCTCACTCCTGTTCGATACTATGAGGGTACGAAGAGGAATAGGAGGTGGTGGGAAGACGCAAGAGGGGCGACAGGTCTCTTAATCGATACTGTTTTCTTCGAAGGAGATTGCGCGTTCAACGAAGGTTACGCGGCCGGCTTGGAAGGACAGCCAGAGAGAAGAACAAGGAGGAGGTGGAGGTGGAGGATGAGGAGGAGGAGAAGGGCTTTCTCCTTTTCGCAGGAGCCGCCACTACCGACGCTCCACCGCTTCCTTTGCTCCTCCCTTGACGAAGGTCAAGACACACGAAATCTCCATTTGCTCGAGGTCTTTGCGGCACCTTCGAAATTTTTCAACCGAGCCTTCCGAGAATTCTCGTCGAGGGCGCAGGACCCACACCCGGGCTTGTTTTCGATTGAAAAGCGAACGAACCAACGTTCTCTCTCTCTTTCTCTTAATTCTTTTCTTTTCTTTTTCGGTTCTTCAAGAGAATCACATCTTGCACGAAACTTTAGGGTTCTCGTTGCTTACTGCTAACGAGCACCACCACCATCACCACCACTTCCTCTTTTAAAAATACAAAATTATAAAAATGAAAGAATGATGTTCAGAATGCGATTAGGAAGATCCCAATTAATTGTAAAAGTATCGATCAATTAAGAATCTAAAAAAAAAGCCCTTCTCTTCTATGTTCATTGTAATCCTAGGGAAAAGGGAGGATGATTCTTATCTCATCCGTGAGAAAAAGGTTCATAGAAATAAACGATCTTTGCTTTGCTTTCCTTTTCCTTTTGCTTTTGCTTCGGCTTACTTACTTCCTCCCTCTTCCAACGTGTTTTTCTATCTTTCCTTTCTTTCTTTCTCTCATTTTCTCTCGTATATGTATAGGATAATATCTAGTCGAACGTAAGAAGATAGTCAAAAACCGGGCCCCAGGACCAGACGAAACGAATCGTCCGCATACATATGAGGAATCGACAATGAGTTTCCAAGAAACGCGGACTTTAACATAAATTTTCGAGAGACTTCTTTTCGTTTCACCGCAGCTTTCTCTCTCTCTCTCTTTCTCTTTTTCTTGAACGTATCTTCTTCTGAACCTTCCCACTAAGTCCGTTCACATTCGTTGTGTGAGACACACAACCTTCTTCTATTTTTTTTTGGTCATAGTCGTACCTCTCTCTCTCACTGTCTGACTTTTTTTCTTTTCTTTACGATGGAAAATTGTCCCACGACAACGTAGACGAACAGGAATGCGATGATATCCTTTCCTTTCCTTTCCCTTTTTCCAAAGCCGAGTGCATGCTTTATGGGCGCATTTTTTCCGAAAGGACCTACCCTAAGGTTCCTGGAATCGATGGGACCCTTGAGGTTCTTCCCGTCCCTTCTCCCTTCTCTTTCTCTATCCTACTTCTCGTGTGGTCCTTCTTATTCTCTCGGACTCGACGAAATTCTAACCAACTCTTATTCTTTCTTTCTATTTCTGTATAAAATCACTCGAGTGAAAATATCCAAGAATCAGCGAATTTCGGTAAAAATGGTTTTTGAAATAACTGGACACACCTTCTTTCGTTATTTTATGATAATTCGAGACTATTGTATCTCTCTCTTTCTCTCTCATTTTTATTCTTATACTCGAAAGAACTAAGTATGTTAAAATAGAAAATCAAGAAGCTAAAAATGCACACGTTGCTGCTGTTGTTTCAACGGCAGGCCTCAGTTCAATGCAGAGGATCAATGAAAACGAACAAAATTCTATCTACGATGATAGAATAATGCAAGAGAACTGAAACTAGTATTTTATATTTAGTTGCAGCAGAAACAGAAAAAAGAGAGAGAGAGTGAGAGATCGTAGAAAAGCTTGGAAAATAAATAAAGTCGGTGACGGTTGTTCAACTTCCAAATTCCCACGCGTTTATTCCTTATACAAGAAAGGGCAAGGGAAAGAGGGTGGTGGTGGTGATGGTAGTGATGGTAATGGTGGTGGTGGTGGTGGTGGTAGTCATAATATTTAAAGATAATCCTAGAAGGCATAGGAAGGTAAGAAGGGCACCCAACCCGAACCCCGTCTCCTACGATTTTTCTCGGCGCCCGGTTTCTTTCGCACGCTTCCGAAAAAAGAAAAAAAAAGAAAAAAAGGAACGAGATTATTTACCGATGTAAAATAGTCGAGTCAGCGGCTAGATAGTCCTTTCTTATCTTCAACGAGCGTCATCAAGAATTGATTATCAAGATGGGAAGAGAAGGGTGCATAACTAGAAACATTCGAAGAAAAAGAAACAGAAGAAGAAGAAGAAAACAAAAAAAATCATATCTACGTCAAACCCCCTTCCTGCCCACACCCCTCTTCTATTCGGAATTAAAAAATTCTTCTTGGGTAAACGTGAGAGAATAAAAGAAGAAGAAACAAAATCTAAACCTAGTCAGAAGGAAGAAAAGGAAGGAAGGATCATAATCCTGAACGACTATGGTTTTTTTTTTGTACTGCACGCTATAAGACACGAACGGCACCTGCATTCGAAAAGGTCATCTTCTTTCTTTCTTTCTAAGAATCAATAAATAGTTTGTAAGATGGCAGGTTTGTAAGATTATAATATAACGAATAATATAATTCTATTTTTCTTTTTATGGGGAATAGAAACGGTACAAAAGGTGTTTTGTCCCATTGTCGTTTCTTCAAAGTTCGTTCAATGCCGATCCGATTACCCGAGATCTCTGATAGTTCAGTCGGTTCATCAGAAGATGGTCTATTCAATACCCAACCGAAAAAACAACCGAAAAACCAACCGAAAAATACACCGACTTTAACATATTTCGAAATTTCGGAAGATAAATGATCAGAACGAGAGGAAACATATTTCATGCGATATTATGTTTCCAAACGAATCCCTGTTGTTTCTGTCGGCAACGTTAAACGTAACACAACTATCCGAAAAGTTGATCCTTTATTTCTAAATGAATTTTGTGTAGACCTGCTGCTACTACTCTGCTGTTGCTCAAGGGGAGGGAAGAAAAAAAAAGGTCTTCTAGGTAGGAAGAAAAGATTTTCTATTTTCCCTGATTTTTCTTTGATCAAACCAACCGCATATTCGATACTCGATGATCCCAATTTAACAGAAAAAACATGCACGCAAGCGCATAACGTTTGAAAACATCAAGTGTCGATCGTTAAACCTACCATAAATGTTCTAAAGCACAACTACTTCTTCTTCTTTTTTTAGATCTCATCGAAAGAATTTGTCTCGTGGATTTTTCTAGTCGTTCACGATCTCACCACCATCAACCATCAACCACCATCAACCACCAAGATTCGATCTATTCGGCGAACGAAAATAGGCAGAAGAAAAAGAGAAAGATAAAGGATAGAAAAAGACGATAGAACACTCATATAAAGTCGGTCCCCCCTTAGAGATATCCAGAAGAAGAATTCCAGGCCCCGGTTAGGGTCCCAGAAAGGCCAAGGAACGCGCGCGCGCCCTTACGAATCTTCTTCCAGGCACAACAGGGTTCTCTTTTCTCATTCTATCTCTCTCTCTCTCGCTTTTTCTTTCTCGACTGTGTGCGCCTATCGGACGGTCGGTCTCCGATTGGTCGACGATTCCAGTCATTCACAGAAAACACAGAATGCAGACGGTCACGTGACCCTTAGCAAAGAGGCCCGGGGGTGTGTGCGTGCCATGGCGCCAGGCGGTTCACCGTCTTTTCTCCTCCTCCTCCTCCTCCACCACCACCACCACCACCATCACCTCTTTCTCCTCCTCCTCCTCCTCCACCTCCTTTACTTCGCTAACTTCACCCTTCTTCTTCTCTTCTCTACTCCTCTCGTTCTCCACCTGTATTTCCCTTTTAGAATTCGGTTCGTTCAGGTGATCCCTTTCGACACCCGAAAGGTGTTCCCTTTTCTAACTACGAATTCCTATATATAAGTGTGAAAAATCAAACAACTAAACTCAATTTTTTCCCTCCCCCTTTTCTCTTTCCTTGTTGCATCTATTCTTTCTATTTTTCTGTTTTCCTATTCAATTTTATTTAGATATATTATTATGAAAGTTCCAACAGAGAAAAAGGGCTTTTCTCTTCTTTTTTTAGCAGTTAATTAAAAAGTTTCATATAATATGGGTATCTCACACGAAAGAACAACGTCTAGCGGGGATACTTTTTTTTCGGCACCTCAACAGAAAAAAAAAGAGAAAAAAGAAGAAAAATAATTGGAGATAAGACTGTTTAAAAGATAATAAACGAGGCGAGAGAAGATTCGTATCCGATCGTATCATGAAAATAAAGTAAGTAAGATAAAAATAAGGGAACGGTAAAAAGGTTCAGTTCAGTTCAGTTCGGTTCGGTCGCCGGTATTTCTATCTGTTCGAAGATACCGTAGGTTGAAGTCCTCCTCCTGATCTTCCACCAACCTAAAGGGATCAGGAGAAAGAGAGGAACTGCAGAAAAAGAAGTAGAAGAAGTGGGAGAGAGGAAGAGAAGGGAAGAGAAACTAACGAAGAGAATCGATCGACGAACTTTCGCAGGCATCGGGTGTATAAGAGAAAACCAACGAAACCAAAGCAAAGCAAAGCAAAGCAACCAACCCACCTATCCGGACCAGGGTGGTTCTCACCCCTCACGCGTTTCTAGCACTGTGTCGGTGGCCCGATTCTCGGAAGGACCTCATTTGTTGCCCACTGCTATATATCTCCTTCGGGGAGGCTACTCTTTTTCTTTTCTTTCTTTCCCTTCGAGTCTTCCCTTCCTTCTAATTCTTCTCCCTTTCTTCTCTTCAATCTTTCCTATTCGCTTTCTCTCTTTCTCTCTTTATAACCAACTTCTTTCTCGGGTTGAAAAGAAAAATAAGTATGACACACTGGGGGGATGGATGAGTGCACACTTATACGAAAACGGTTATGGGAATGGTTTGAAGTGATGATGAAAGTAATAGTAGTATAGTAGTGGTTATGGTTGTTATGCGCCCTTTGCAGTCATTTACAGAGGACCTTGCCCCCGTGACAATGAATCTCACGCGTAAAACAAACTCACCCTCTGAGAAAGAAAGGGTATAGAAATTTCTTCATTACTGTTTTACTTTTCCTTTTTTCCTTTTTTTTATGCATCATCGACGTCAGGAATACTTCAGAAAAGTTCAAAAATATTTCATACATTTTTATTTCTTTTAAATTCCTTATTCTTTTTATATTATACAGGAGGAGGAGGGAGAGGAGGAGGAACTCGAGACAGGTCTGAGGAATGATTTTAAAAATGTGCCGATGAAAAATCTTTGCCCATAGGAAGGGATCTGCTTCGAAATCCAGTGCTCGTTCGCGTGTCGTGACTGGTAAACTTCATTTCTCTCGTGCCGCACCCCAAAAACCCTTTTCTTTTTATTATTCTTCTTCTTCTTCTCTTTTTGTGCTTCATTTTCGATCAGTGTCGTCTAAGGGAATGATTCCGAAAAACCAATCGCGAAACGAAAGTTAGGTGTATATGCATATGAAAAATGTATCTACACATATCTTTGTCCTGTGTTTTTATTTCTAGCAAGAAAACAAGGGGGCTTGCTTGCTTGCTTGCTGCACACACTCCTCATAAGGGCCTTCTGGCCCCATGGACCTACTACCTTCGTGCGTATACAGGAGAAGGAATACCACTTGGTGGTATTAAAAAGGATGGTACACGAGTATAGGGGAATCCTGGGAGAGGAGGGAAGAAGACCCGCGGGGCCCGTTAAGGGTGCACTGCGCCGTAAGGAACGCACCTTCTTGGCCGTACGAGGAAGAAAAAAGAAAAAGAGAAGCGCTAAGAAGGACGGAGGGAAAAAAGGGGAAGGGTGGTGGTGGTGGTGGGTGCTGGAAGAAGGTGGAACTGCGAAAATCGGTGTAGAGGGGGACCTGGAGAAAAGAGAAAGAAGGGAAAAAAAAGAAGAAGAAGAAGAAGGGCCCACAGAGAGGGACCGCTGCTGCTGGCGCAGAATTCAAAGAACTAGAACCGAGGTAAACAAAATATTCGTGCTCGTCGGTGTGTACACACGTTCCGTGGCAATGTTGGTGGTGCCGAGGCTCGCGCGTATGCGTGCTTGCCTAAGGAGAATAGTATGGGGAAGGAAGGTATGGGGAAGGAAGGCATCCGGTGGCGCCGCGTGCGCCCAAGACGGTGAGAGAGAGAGGTAAAGGGCCGCGCGAAGATGGGCCCTACTGCTGGTACCTGAGTGTATGTGTGTATTAGTGTTGGACCTGGGTACAAGGTTTGTTGGTATTAGTATTGGTGGTAGTAGTGGTGGTAATGGCACGCAAAAGGAGGGAGGAACGACACAGAATTGAGAGGGAAAGGGAGAGGGAGAAGGGGGTACAGGGGGTCGCGGAATGCGGCCGTGGTCCCGGTATATATGCGTCGTCGCGCGCGTAGCTCGTGTCAGGGTATTTGTGTATTTATATGGAACACGGGAAAGATGCCCGCGCGCGCGCGCGCTGATGAAAAGAGATGGAAGAGGAGAGGTTAAAAGCAAGCCGTTTTTCGAGCCAAGCAAGACGAGGACGACGAACGAACGAGAGAGCCAATGGCCAACCAAGGTGTGCTGCCCTTTTGGTACGAGACTCCGAGTAGGTAGAGGTAGAGCTACTCCTTGAACATCGGAGTATGCAGCAAAAACACCAGGAACCAAACGACAGCTACAGCTACACCACCACCACCATCAACATCAACCACCACCACCACTACTACTACAAACCACTGACCGCGTCACTTTTCTGCTGTCCCCTCAGTTTCTCTCCTTCTCTCCTAACTTCCTTGAAATTCCACAGCGGTGAAGTTTCATGTTCCGCGTATAACGCATTCCGTGAAAAAGTAACGCTTCCTTTTAGGATTCCTTTGTCGTCTTATTCTACTATCTCTGTCTCTTTTTCTCTCTACGATTATTCTGACTCGTGCGTTTGATAATGAACAATTTAGGTAATTGCATTGGGACCTTCTTATCATAAATTAGCGGGGAAAACATTTGAGAATTGATCATCTGGGAATCATGTGATGATTTCGATGATTATTGGTGTTCCCTTCCTTTCCTTTCTCCACGGCCTGGTTTTACTGGGAACAACGCGAAGCTGACGTGGGACACGTGAGGGAATGTTGTTTGATACGAGGACGACAGTAGAGTTTTGGATCAACCAAAGGAAAAGACAGGAAGTGGCAAGAGGAAAATACTCCCCATCCTCTTGCTTCTTCAGGAGGATGTGAGGGAGTCCTCTCTCTCTCTCCTGTACGAATCTCGAATACCATCGAGCCTGTTTACGGGCCAATTCCGAAACGTACCACCATGGTATTTGGTCTACGTGACCATCCACCACTGTCTACGACCCTATACCAGGTACAATTCTACTCCTATTCTGTTTCCTACGATTTAACAGGTGTACGACTATTGTTTTTTTCTTATCAAATTAATCCCAATCTATTTTATCAACTGAAAATATTCTACTAAGGGTAAAAACAGAAAGAGTGGACAGAAATTTTAGATTCTAACACTTTACCAATATTTCATGACAAAGATTCTTATATACACCTACATGGTATACGAACGAATCATAGTAAAAGGAAAGACCCATCGACACACACACACACACACACACACTCTCTCTTTCTCTTTTTCACAGGACATATTTTATACATGTGCACATGCATATCCAAACTTGCAACTCGTCCCGTTTCTCACGTAAGTACATCGCACGCGTGGGGATCTTGTACAGAGGTAAGATAAAGAAGGTGCACACACACACATACTCTCACACTCTCTCTCTCTCTCTCTCTCATTCTCTACCATTTCCTAATGTGTATATCCGAGAAAAAGAAAAAGATCAAGAAAAGAATCCTGCAGATCGCACCATCTTTTTCTCGCTTATACCAGCAACAGCAACAACAGCAGCATCTTAGACGGTCCAGCGGTATCGGTGACCCCCCACCCTTCTCCTCCTCCTCCTCCTCCTCCTCCTTTCGCCACCCTTTCCACCTTTTCTTTAAAGAGAGAAAGAGAGAGAGAGAGAAAGATACCAATGCTTTCGGAACAGGGACTCGTCTCGTTATTCTTGTGTGGGTTCTCATACATGAAAGTATTTTGCTCGTGAGTGGGCGCGCGGGTGTACGAATAAGAAGAGAGACAGAAAGAGAAGAAAAGAGAAGAGAAGAGAAGAGAAAAGAAGAGATGAGAAGTGAAGTGAAGTGAAGTGGAGAGAAGAGAGAGAAAGAAAGAGAGGGAGGCGTCGTTCCGTGGGAACCGAGGAAAACGTTTGCCGCATACCACTCCTCTCTCGAACGGGCACTCCCGGCCCTTCGCGCGCGCGCGCGCGTGTACTTACCCACAACTACACACACACACACTTATATTATATATATATAGAAAGATACGGTATATTATACACAAGGAACGCTACCGATGAACACAACACACTTATACAAACACGCACACATACGCGTATGAGTGTTAAGAGGGACGAGAGACCACGTGACCACACGCTGTAGCTTCCACAGAGTTACACACACACGTTTATCTTCTCTTTCTTTCTCTCTCTTACATTTTCTGGTCGTTCCTTCCTTCCCTCCAACGGCGCCGTTTCACACATACACATATATGTATACTCATACTACTCACACTCGCACCTCCTTCATCTCCTCCTCTTCCTCCCACCTCTCTTATCCTCATACGAACGACGCAGTTGCGCGTACCTACCGCGGGCAACTGCGTCGTTCTTTGGTTTTCTCTTCTCTTCGTGCTCGTATACATATACAACACACACACATACATAATCAAAGAACGTTGGTTGGTTGATTCGTTGGTTGGTATGAGGATTCATCGTTTCCTCGTTTTCAAACGCACCGCGATTCTCCTCGATCATGGTCACACCGAGAAACTATTCCTCCCTCCCACCCCCTCACAATCTCATACTCTCATAAATACTCAATATATATATATGTATTTATAGTGATTCCTTACGATCACTAAGTTTTCTTACTCTTTTGAGATCTGTTTTTCTTATTATGTCTTCCTAAATTTAAGTTTGCATGTGGATTGATTTGTTTTAATTGTTCTAGTTTTCTTCTATTTAATCTACCTGTTTTTTAAGTTTACGTACACTCACCAATACTTATACAACCCCCAGTTCTGTCAACGTCAAACCCACCCCCGAAAGAGAAACTTACCTGAAATCAAAAAGAATATTCAATGTTAATAGAAAATTAGGATTTTTATTTTATGCATATAAATAATTTACTGATGGAATTCATTATAGTTGTGTATTTTCATAGAAAATTAAACGAAATTAGAAATGAACAGGTGAGTATTGTTTTATGAACAAAATATATAAATAAAATTGGAACTCAAGAAAGAGTGTAACATCTTTTATGTGAACTTGACCTAATCTTCCTTCACTCTTTCATTATTTCATTCGTTTATAACACGGAATTGGTAAACGATGAACATCGAGGTTCATCACTATATCATTTTATTAACAATAAAACCAAATCAAATATAATATTAACGATCGAACGAACCTATAAAATAAGATACTTGACAGAACTATTAAAACCAAGACGTTAATATCTAAAAAGATCATATTTACGTATCCCCAAATTACTTACTCATGCTTATTGCATAAAATAAACCAAAATATTCAAAGATAAACGATTCTTAGCGTTGTCATTTTGTTAAGGAAAGATTAATCTATCTATCGTGGGTGCTTGGAAAGATGTCGAGTTCAAATATTTCTCGTGGAAGTTTGCAAGATACTTTCGCGACGATAAGTTATGAGCTTTAAAGATGCCAGGAAGGGGGATAAGAAAAAGAAAAAGATGAAAACTATTCAATCGTGTTCTCGTCGGACAAATACGTTCAAAATTTCAACGACAATTTTCGTTTCGTAGTTAAAGCTTGCAACAGAAGTGAGAAGCAAGCAAGCAAGCAAGCAAAGTAATCACCGTCAAAATTGCTTGACGAGATAGTCAGATTGACCGTTGGCCACTTGGTTGCTCGATTGTCCAGACACGCCTCCGGCAAAATGAAATTTCATTTTGCCGGGCAATTTCGCGCCCAAATCAAGCACCCCTTCTTCTATGGTGAAACGTTACGCTGAGAGTAAGAAGAAGGGAACGAGACAGTAAGAGTACTACCCTGTAACCTTGTTAAGGACGCCACTTTCGCGGTATTGGCCTCATTGAACGTTCAGACCCATCTTTCCAAGTGTCGAGTGTGCTCTTAAGAATTCAAAGGGTGGAAGGGTACGCTTAGTACGTAGTGTCCCTTAACGTGTTCACTTGCACCGTGAAGGGAAACGGTGAAAGGAAACGAGAGGAAGATATGAAGAGAACGAAAAAAAAAAACGAAAATATAATTAATAATCATGATTTTAGGATCGGTCATATACTTAATGACAAAATATGGTATAAAATGAAAAGGATGATTTGTCTAATAAGAATTACACGGACCAAGAAACCTAAACGCCGTAAAGAAACTCGTACAAACGTTAAGGTAGAGAGCCACCCCTTGTTTCTATAATTTATCGCAGGCATTTTGCCAAATGCGTGGCAGTAAATCGTCCCGAGAGAATTCGTTGGTTTAAATATCGAGATCACGGGTACGTAACATGTCAATTTTCGCGCTAACATTTTGTAAATGTTGTATCCGAATATCACATAACTTTAGTTGATTATTATTAGCTCGCGAAATTTGCCTAATACCATGATAATATTCTGCATTTGTAATTTTTTTTTTATTTCCTTCGAATATCTAATAATATTTGATTGTTGTTAAAATAATTCAATACAATTTAAATGATTAAACAATTGTTATTATTATTTCGTCTTAGTTGAAATCTTTACATTTTTCGAAATAAATAATTAGCTAATAATTTTTATCTGTGTTAGATGGATATTTGAAATATAAATATATTTTATATAAAATAAAATTGATTATATTGTTAACAACAAAAATTGGATAAGAATGTTATAATATTTAGCAATGAAACACGATCGGAAAGTAGAATACCGGACGGAGACGCCATTGATACGCAAGAGAGCGAGTGTGCGCGTTACGCCATAGCATTTAAACAAACCGAACGTTTTCTCCTTCGCCTTTTAACTTATTTCGAGGTAGATAAAACCGGTAAGATAAAGACAAAAGTGGAGGGGATCAGGCTGTTTATACCGAGGTCACAACTGGTTAATTAATGCGACGATAAGTTGGATTGAATCGTCGTACTGCGCAGAGGTCGATAGCGTAAAGTTTTGCATTTGTGTTTCTGTAATCGGCCATTTTGCTGGCCACCGCCATTTTCTATTAGTCGCGACGAACAATCATTCCTGCTCGACGACGCTTTTTATACTCTTTTACAACGCAATTAATATTATTATTATTTTTTTTTTATAGAAAAATCAAACATTTATTTCATTATATTTATTATCTTTCACAAACGATTATTTTATTTGGACTTTAATTATTACTTAAGGAAAAGATATATTTTTAGGATTAGACACAAATTTTTTTGCAATTTTATGAACCTCTGCAAATCGAATTCTAACTCAAAAAAGTATTCTACGTGTAAAACAAAGAGTGTACTTTAATTTAACATAAAAATCATTAAAATCTATTAACTCTTAGTATAAAAAATATTAACCGAAACTTTTCAAAGAAATTGCAAAGATGCACAATTTACAGCATAGCATTCTCTGACATTTTCTGAACTTTACATGCAAAATTTATGACTTGATATGGTATTCTGCGCATAGACAAAAGAGTGTACTTTAATTTAATACAAAAATCATTAAAATCTATTCACTTTTAGTATAAAAAATATTTGCCGAAACTATTCAAAGAAATTGCAAAGATGCACAATTTATAGCATTGCAGTCTCCGACAATTTATGACCATTTGTCGGTCGAATTTAAACTTAAATCGGTATTCTACGGGTAGACAAAAAAGTGTAGTTTAATTACATATAAGATTCATTAAAATCTATTTACTCTAAGTATAAAAAATATTTAAAGAAATATCAGAAGATGCAATGCTGTAAACAGTGCATTTTTGCAATTTCTTAGAAAAGTTTTGGTCAATATTTTTTATACTAAAAGTGAATAGACTTTAATGATTTTTATATTAAATTAAAGTGCACACTTTTAGCTACGCGTWGAATACTATATCGAGTTATAAATTTAGTATATAAACTTCCTAAAATGTMAGAGAATGCAATGCTGTAAAKTGTGCATCTATGCAATTTCTTTGAAAAGTTTTGGCAAATATTTTTTATACTAAAAGTGAATAGACTTTAATGATTTTTATATTAAATTAAAGTGCACACTTTTAGCTACACGTAGAGTACAAATTTGAGTTATAAATCAATCTGCAAAGGTTCATAAAATGGCAAAGAATGCACTGCTGTATGTTGTGTATCTTTGCAATTTCTTTGAAAAGTTTCGGCAAATATTTTTTATACTTTTTGCAAATATATTTTAATGAAACTTATATTAAATTAAAGTGCACTCTTTTATCTACACGTAGAATACAAATTTGAGTTATAAATTAATCTTTAAAGGTTCATAAAATAGCATAGAATGCGATGCTGCAATTTTTTTCCTACTTTGCCATTTCTTTAAAAAGTTTCGGCAAATATTTTGCATACTTTTTGCAAATAGATTTTAATGAAACTTATATTAAATTAAAGTGCACTCTTTTCTCTACACGTAGAGTATAAATTTGTGTTATAAATCAATTTGCAAACGTTCAAAAAATGGCAAAGAAAAGTTGGCAGATTAGGCAATGTGAGTAATGCCTAAAACCAGGCATTGTTAACAATACCGGCCTAGGTTCCAAACTACCCCCGGCAATGTTCACAATGCCTGGCCTTAGGCAATGTGAACAATGCCTAACCCGCTAATTTTTCTTTGCAATTTTTTGAACCTTTGCGAATTGTTTTATAATACAAATTTGTACTCTACGTGTAGAGAAAAGAGTGCACTTTAATTTAATATAAGTTTCATTAAAATCTATTTGCAAAAAGTATAAAAAATATTCGCCAAAACTTTTTAAAGAAATGGCAAAGTAGGAAAAATTTACATCACTGCATTCTCTGATATTTTCTAAACCTTTGCAAATTGATTTATAACTCGAGAATGTATTCTACGTGTAGCCAAAAGTGTGCACTTTAATTTAATATAAAAATCATTAAAATCCGTTTGCTAAAAATATAAAAAATATTTGCCAGAACTTTTCAAAGAAATTGCAAAGATGCACTATTTACAGCATTGCATTCTCTGACATTTCCTGAACTTTACATGCTAAATTTATAACTCGATATAGTATTCTACGCGTAGATAAAAGAGTGTACTTTAATTTAATATAAAAATCATTAAAATCCGTTTGCTAAAAGTATAAAAAATATTGGCTAAAACTTTTCATAGAAATTGCAAAGATGCACAATTTACAGCATTGCAATCTTTGACATTTCCTAAACTATACATGCTAAATTTATAACTCAAAAAAGTATTCTACGTGTAAAACAAAGAGTGTACTTCAATTTAATATAAGAGTCTTTAAAATCTATTCACTTTTAGTATAAAAAATATTAACCGAAACTTTTCAAAGAAATTGCAAAGATGCACAATTTACAGCATTGCATTCTCTGAAATATCCTAAACTATACATGCTAAATTTATAACTCGAAAAAGTATTCTACGCATAAAACAAAGACTGTACTTTAATTTAATATAAGTTTCATTAAAGTTTATTTACTTTAAGTACATAAAATATTTACTCAAACTGTTCGAAAAAATTGCAAAGCATCTTCGTGCATCTTCCCAATTTCTTCAAGAAGTTTAAGTAAATATTTTCTGCAAGTACTTGAAAAATCGTGACTAGAATAATGTGGGACCCCCTGCTGTATATTACGAGTACATAAAATTTGTGTTTCGATTATTTACTTGTTTGAAATAAAAAAAGAGTGTGAGGGTGGGAGTGTGGTTGTGGCTTTTGGTTGAAGCAAGATATCGATGTGAAATATCCAGGAAGTAAAGCAAGAAGAAGCATAATGTTGTTAGAGTATTTTTGGTCGTGTTTCTTAGAAGCTTTACTATTTTCTATCGGAGTTTATAACACCATAGTTCATTTCACGTTTGTGTATACTATAATATGCCAGTCAGGTGGCCGATAATATGCAGCCATTATTAAAACTAATTTTAAAATATGATGCCGCTTGCTATGTTTCAATTTCTAGCCTAACTCATCATAATTATAAACCATTCAACTATAAATATTATAATTATTTTCTTTTATCCTGATATAAATAAAATAAAAATTACTTGAGTAAAATGTGAACTTATATACTACTCAGTTAACGTTACAATTTATATACAATGATTAATACCACGTGTAAAATGATGTTCCTATTTTGTATGTGAAAAAAACATAAGAGGAGACTAAAGAAATATTTAAAAAAACTCAATAGAAATGTTCGAATATGCAATGTTGCATGACCGTCCGACAGTAGTCGTCGTCACTGCATGCGGATTTGCATTCGGGTACCGGATGTTTACAATCTGCCACTTGACTGCAACCGAGTGCATTGCCCGTTATGCGTCTTACAAGATTTGTCGTTCTAAGAACATTTTTTTGTCCTTTATCTTTATCTTATTCTTCTTCTTTAATATAATATTTAACTTTGCATCAAAAACCTATCGTAAATTGCTAATTAATTTTAATATAACATATATACAAGTGTGTGTTACACTTGATTATTAATTTACTCACTATAATTGAATATTTCTCTCTCTATCTCTCTCTCTCCTATATATCCTGAACTAATTATCAAAATTAATCAATAATTACGATAATTGCAATCTATTCTCTGTCGAACATTCGCACTTAACGGATACGTAACTGGATCTAGTCTAGGTTACAAATAACACGTTTATACTTAACGTATATGTATATGTGTGTGCGTGAGTGCATGAGCCAGCGTGAATATGCGCACGAATGAGAGAAAGAGAGAAAGAGAATAAGAAGCGGTAGAAGGAGAAGGAGAAACAGGGTTCAACGAACTCTTGTTTCTGAATCGCAGCACCATAGCGACCCCTAAATCACGATGGCGTTACGGTTATCGGTACTCTATCTTTCTTAGGGTGAAAGAGAGGTGGTGGAGGAGGAGGAGGAGGAACGGGGGTGGATGACCGTGCGTGCGTGCACGCAGTGCCGGCTTTTTTGTGCGTGCGTGCAACATGTTTATGCGTGGATTTGCGTGCCTGGTACGACTGATCTCCATATAGTTGTCGTCCCCCCTTCCCTTCTAACCCTCATTCCCCTTCAAATCTTTTCTCCTGGTCGTCATCGTCATCGTTATTGTCATCGTCGCGTAGTCACGCACCCAAAACAAAATCGTTGTGGGTGTATCCCCACTGAAACACCTCCCCACACTCACCCTTTAACTTAAAACTTTTTCTCGTTTATTTCATCAAAGAAAAAAAAAAAAACAAAGGAAAATTGTTGTCTGTATATTTTAAATTTGGGTATAAAATTAAGGAATTATTTATTCGGTAGAATCAAAAGATTTGTGTTTCTCTCAGGGAAACTCGAGGAGGACAACGACAACAACGACGAAGAAGAAGACGTCAGTTTCGATGGAAGACGACGTTGGAAACCGAACGACGATAAGAGAGGAGGTGGGAGGTGAAGGGGTGGTGTTCGGTTGAGAATCAATTAAATGACGAGTCACCGGAAGTAAGACATGCGCGTTTCCTGGCGCGCATGTCAAAACCCATTGTTCCATGACGCGAGACTTCATCTTCTTGACATACGAGCCACCTGCAACCTTCGTTGGGTTTCCCTCGTAGAAGTTGTTGGTTGGTTGGTTGGTGCTGCTGCCTTTCGACAATAACTATGACGACTATGACTACGATTTCTACGGGGATGACACGTTTCTCATAATAATCATGACAAAAAAGAATTCCTATCGCCATTTCCAAGTTTGTATAGAAAAGAAAAACAAAGAAAAAGGCAAGGTTATGTTTCGTGAAAACAATTTTGTATGATACTTCTTTAAACATCATATGATTCTATAAGAATATTTAATTTTCCATAGAATATTGTAATTTATAGAAATTGGGGGGTCCCTTGTGGTGTATCTTTTTTCTTTCTTTTTTATTTTTTTTCAATAACATCTTTGTAATACAGCGTCAATTATTGTTTTTAATTTTGTTGTCGATTCATCGGTACGACTGTTGCACATTTTTGAAATTTAATTTGGTGTACAGTAACTCAATCAAACACGTGAACAATGTGGCACGACGTACCAAGCTGACTATTACGCGGCTAACTTCATGCTGTTTAATTTCGCGTCGTTGTGCGCGCGCATCGTAAATACCGGCTAACTTCATCCTGTTATACTTTTGTTTCGCTGTGCACGCTGTGCATCGTAAGGGAATTCACTCTCATCGGTTTTTTTTTCTGAAACGCGCGCCGAAAGAAATATAACTTCGAAAAAAGGAAAAGAAAAAAGAAAAGAAGAAGAAATTTAAATAAAAGGAAGAATCGCATAATGGAAAGAAAAGAAAATAAGGCTTATTAAGGATCGGTATATCTGAACCGTAACCGTGTATATCTTTCATCTACGACAACATGTGGTAAACGAGGGAAAAAGAATATTATTGCTAGCGTATCGAAAAATATAATTTTTTTGACCGCAACGAAACAACTGCCTCTCTCTTTTTTTCGGTTTCTCTGAAAAAAAATGCGCATTTTCACAGGAAAATACGACACTTAATGACAGCTGACTGTCAACGATATTTCTCATCCCATGTTATAAACATAACTTACACCATGCATGCATACTTTCTCGCATGAATTTCACCCCCACTTCTCTCTCTCTCATAGAAAATGAGTCATTTATTAGTTTTTTTTCTCTCGCAACAATAACGTCACATTGATCTTGTTTCTATTATAATGAGGGGGATAGGGGAAGGGCAGGGGGTAAGTTGGGAGTGGGTATTTGCTAGTTTCTCAGGCAGAAATAGAATGGTACCGCGAAATATTCAGCCCCATTTCTGCTTCCACCACTCATTTTCATTCTCGTTCTCGTTCTCTCTCACTCTCGAAATGTTCCTGTTTCTCTGGGCACGTGGAAAACAATGGAACACGAAAGTCGACGATCGAAACGCGGCGTTACGAGGTAGTAGTCAGCTGCAATGGGACGATTATAGAAGCTACGGGAGCCAAATACGTTCTTCTCCTACGCCCACACTGAGACACACAATGTTGCACCAGCTTCGTTTCGTTTATGCTCGCTTTCATGCGCCATTCGTTTTTGTTCTAACCATCGCTAATGCAATTTTCCTATATACGCGTGTGCATGTGCATGTGTATGTGCTTAAGTAAAACTTGTTTACATACGACAGGTAAGAAATTCGGAACACACTCGTATACTGATTTATATTCTTGATTTTCATTTATTGAACATTTATAATCAGGAATAAAAAATAAATAAGGCAAATGTTAGATTATGTCTGACGAATGGATTATTTTAAATGCACAGGAAACAAACAAAAATACGGAGATGCACAATAAATGTTTCTTATTACGATGAGAGTTGAATTTATTTTGGAAAAATGAACTTTCGTAGAACACGTCGAACCCCGTGTGTGTGTGTGTATGTGTGTGATTTGTTTTTTTTTAATGCTGTCAGCATATAGGGAGACAGGGTTATTAAAGGGTTTGGTACAAGTGGTAATAGAATTCGATCTATTGCCGATATTGCTCGATAGCAATCAAGAGAAAACCAGAATGGAGTTGCCAAACGGAGAGGAAAAGGGGAAAGAGAGATAGATAGATAGAAAGAGAGAGAGAAACGATGACCGTTCGATGACAGATTCCAATATTTTAGACGCAATCGCCGCCGCGTGCTAATTTACTTTCGCAAGATCGACTTTTTCCGCGGGATTTGCCATCAATCTCTATTACAGCTTCCGACAGGCATCGTTCGGTTTTTTACGGACACACCCCCTTTTCGCAATTTACTCTTAAACACGTAATATCGTTACATCCCCACCTATCATTTCACTTTCTCTCTTAACTCAAACGTGATTTCAAATATCTTCAAGTATTTTTCTTTTCTCTTTTGTATTATCAAATCATAAGTTACTACTTGTTTATGATGTACCCCATATATGTATAGCACAAAAAAAGAAGAAAATGTAAAAAATAATTAAATTTATAAGAATAACACAAGAAATAATAGATTAATAAAGTAAAGTAATTACATATACGTGCATGTATACAGATGTATATATGTATATGAGCATGGTACCCTTTAAAAATAGCTCGGGATGAAAATGAAAATCAATATAAACTCGTGCCAAAGTGGCCGTACGAGTTTTCTTCAAGCCCTCGACGAATCTAAACAGGCTACTACTATGCGGGCAGGTATATGTGAGTTATTATTTCGATGACGACGGTGCTCCTGCAAGATGTAACACACACACATACACACACACGTTGACGGTAGTCATGCACAATTTTTTTTTCATCCATGAAAAGTATCGGGGAAGTGTATACGGGAAAAGAAAGTAAAGAAAATTGAGATCAATTTCTAGAAGAATTCAACTTTTCCGAAATTTTTTTTCGGACGAAATCCGAAAAAA
>NW_014569632.1:378127-410915 GCF_001313835.1 Polistes canadensis | reverse complement strand
TAAATCTTTATTATATTTTACGACGCTCGAAAACAAGAATATTTTTTCGACGAATTTTTCAACGTAACGGGGGATATGCCCGTTTCGTACAACACGCAACAAAAAAAAGAGTCAAAAATAAATTCATTCGATCGCCCTGAGCTTGCATAAATAACAACGTTTATATATATATCGAATATCGACTGAAAAATGCAAATATATTTTGAAAAGATTTATTCGAGTCTAAAAATGATGTACGGTTAATACAGGAAGAGAAAGAAAGACTGTCGATCGATGAACGAACGCGAGTTTCTTCGAAAAAATTCAAGGTCGAAGGTCGCTGGAAAACGATCGATATACGGATAGAAAGAAAAAAAAAAAGAAATAGAAAGTATAGTAGAAGCAAACTTGTCCGAAGAAAAACAAAACAGAAAAAAAGAATAGAATCGAAAAGAACGTTTGCAATTTTTCACGAAAATGCAATTTATGGGAATACGCGTGACGGTGGGGAGTTTTTCCTTCTCACGTGAAGTAAATATTCCATGCCGCCATTTTAACTTTCTACCATGCAACTTTACGATCTTCTCCCATTGGCCAAGAGACCCCGGCACGGGCATTAATTCCAATCTTCGATCAGGAATCAACGAACGAATGAACACACACAGGAATAATGCGTACGAAGAACAAATAATATATGAAAAACATTTTATGGGGGTGAGTGGAGGGACAGGGAGTTTTTCGTCGGTATTTATAAAAAGATTTTGGTTCGCATTACAAGAGTTAGAGAAATTTTATACGTATAATAAAACTCTAAGTAATATTTATTTACACATTCGTCTAACTTTGCGTTCCCGTTCGAATCACACGCATTAACCTACGGAACAACGTAAGGTATGTAATTTGTAACACGCGATGGATTATCGTCACGCGAAAATCGTGACGAGCTTTTTTAGCATTCTACGCGTTAAGCGTTAACTTTTATTGACTTCTCTTGGAAATCACATGATTATTTTATTCGATAGAACGATAGGAAAAGAAAAAAGAAAAAGGAGGAAGCTGATCATCGATGATTGTTCAAACGATTCTTGTTAATCTTTTTCAAAATTTTCTTCCCCACTCCCCCCCCCCAAAAAAAAGAAAAAACAATATAATATATATCGGATACGAATAATAGAGACAATAATAAATGAAAAAGTAACGCGCTAGGTAGCGTATATGAAATTCGGACAATTTGCCAGAACGAATATTTACGTCTTGTTGCGAAATGTTGCAACGAGAATCTTCGGAATATCATTTTCACGCTGATTCAGTTTCACGGCAAATGCGAAGAACGTGAGTCACGCGATTCGTAAAAAGGTACGCTGCGATGTTGCCTCCTGATTCTATGAGTATTTTTCTTCCATTTTTTGTTTCTGTTCTTTCATCGTTTTTCTAAAACTTTCCCCAAAGTGTCCCCACGTGTCTGAAGACCTCGTTGGGAGAATTTACTCGTAGTAAAAGTAAAGTAAAGTTGTCTTGCAAAGATTAACAACTACGAAAAAGAGAGAGAACTGGTCGTTCTTCGAAGTGTCGTCCTTGACTGAGGGAGGTCGCCGACTCGGAAAGGTCGTTTCACCTTGGCGAACACGACGATCGATGGGAACGAACGAAACGAACCGAACCGAATTAACTTACTCTATCGCGAAAAAACACTGATATTTCTTCTAATTCGAAATAATAACGGGGTTTAATAAAATTATTACAAATTTATGAAACATTTGAATAGAAATTCGAATAAAAAAAGCCAACTAACCTATTTAGAAAATGAAAGATATTCCATTGAGATATATTGTTGCAATACTTTGTATGTTAAATGTATTTTTCTATACATATAAAATAATGTTGATGAGATGATGACATCTCGACCGAGTGTGTTAGAAGAAAAAGAAGATGAAGAAGAAGAAGAAGAAGGGGAACCGCGATGGTATTAACAGTATATAGAATCATCGTCTGTTCTGTTGACTGCTGCAATGGGCGTTAGGGATTGGGTGATTCGTGTTAACGAAAATAGAGGCGCCGTTTTGCTTCGGTAGCCCATGTCCGAAGCCACCAACCAACCAACCAACCAACCAAGCCCTCTTATCCGTCTTATCTTTTGTGATTACGTAACAAAAACTATACCACAACGCATCGCCCACGTCGTCGTTGTCGTTGATTTTCATCGTCATCGTCGAATGATCATCATCAACCATTAGAAAATGAAATAAGATAAAGAGTAAAAGAATAATCTAGTATTCGTGTGACGTATATACTTCAAATTTCGAGCATTAAACTTCTTATTTTGTCATATTTGATGAGAATAATGTTCAGGGACAACGGGACGACATCGAATTTTTTCGCAAAATTTCTTTTTTTTCCTTCTCCTATCTTCCATTTTCATTTTGTTGCGAAAACTCGAATGATTACAAGGTAGCATATGAATTGTTGGTCGATCGGTCGTCTTTAAATTTGCACATCGAGTGGTTTTTCGACTAAAACTAAAGGACGACGGGCAGAATCCCCCAATAATGTCGGGAGAATTTAAATGGATTCGCAACGGGCAATCTCTCTTTCTCTTTCTCTTAGGTTCGAAATCGCGAGACTGGTGGTATATCCCTTTTGGAATACGGTTCGTGAGAAGGACGTAGGGGGGGGCAAGAGAGAAAGGGACCCTTCCTCGAGAATTTATCTAGGAATATCTCAAATATGTGGGATAGAATATATTGATTCACGAGTTATGGACATGGTTGGACGCTTAACGAGGGCGATTCCATGAGAACGATATGAACGCTATGGGAAGATTTCATTTCCATTAAATAAATCATACAAACAGAACAGAAAAAAAAAAAGAAAAAGAAGGAGAACAAAAATGTTTCGCTCTGAAAACGTTTTTCGGTTGAAAGGAAAGAGGAACGCAACGGCTTCTTCTTCTTCTTCTTCTTCTTGGAATATCAAAACTGACGAAAAAGATTACACGAATGTGTCAAGAGAGAGAG
The DNA here is from genome assembly GCF_001313835.1 of Polistes canadensis. Taxonomy (NCBI): domain Eukaryota; kingdom Metazoa; phylum Arthropoda; class Insecta; order Hymenoptera; family Vespidae; genus Polistes; species Polistes canadensis. Next base: position 407,922 of record NW_014569632.1, on the reverse strand, counting down.
AGAGAGAGAGAGAGAGAGAGAGAACAAAAAATCATAGTAAGTAAGAGAAAGAGAGAGAAGGAATGGTTGATCGGCGCCAACGTCGACTCGGGCCGACTTATCGCCGGCCAATAAACGCCACGCACTGTGTACACACATGAGAAGGAACGCGTTAAGAACACAAAGAACTAACTCGATTGGCTCATCCGATTGAGACTACTACTACTACTTCTACTACTATTACTCGAGTGATTCTCAAAATAATTCTACTTAAAAACGAATTTTTTATGCACAAATGAAATAATTTCGGCAGGAAAAAAAATTAATAGTGTTATATATGTATATACCATAAGCATAAATTTTGTTCAAATATTTAAATAATCGTAATATTTTTCTTGCACGCAACTTAACTATACTTCTTCTTTTTCTATCATTTACACATTTCCCCTCGTGGCACACACGCCTTTTTCCGCGAGGAAATCTAATCACGAACACACACACACACACACATACAGTAATATATATTTCTTTTCAAAGGAAATACTCTCTCGTTGTATTTATTTTTCTTATTGAACGTAATAATAATGCATACTTTGGTAAAGAAACTATAGTTGCTTACTTATTTTTCAAAAAGAAAAAGGAAACCGAATAAATCTTTGTCGTTCGTAATGAAAATTCTACGGTTACAAACCTATTTTATGTATTCGAGCGACAATAATAATAATAATAATAATAATAATGATTTTTTAGAATCGGAGAGAAACGAATATGATAGTTGGACTGCTCGTAAGCTCGTTCCCGTTTGCCTTACCTTGCCTTTTATGTTGGCTTTCCCACGTTCCACCACTTGGCTCGTTGTCGCAATGTTGTTCTCCCGGCATTTCTTTCATTCTATCTTTCTCATTCTTTCCTCTTTCACCTCTATCTATCTTTTTCTTTCTTATTCTCGTTTCCACGCATTCCTCCTCCTCCTCCTCCTCCTCCACCACCTCTTCCTTCACCGCGCACGACTTTTCCACGCGGGTTATCATCGCGTAGCCCCCTCGGTGCCACCCTGTTCACGTTTTCGTCACGTTTTCTTCTCGTCATCCGGGCACACAGTCACTTTTTCGCATCAGCGAATTTCGTATAAAGTTATTTTCTTATTGTATAAAATATATTAACATGAGATACATGAAATATCGTCAAGATATCAATGGACAATTATTTCCAATTTTGAATGATCCGAAAAAATTCTTATTTAAAACAAAAAAAAATTAAAACGGGGGGTCTAGAGGGGACAACACTTAGCAATTTAACGATAGATAGATCGATCCGATTCGATCAATCGAAATAAGACAACGCGGAACGCATGCATGCATGTTAACGTTGACGATGATACTTCACGATTGTCGTCGATTCCCGCGGGGTACGGCACACGCTTCTTTTTCGCACTTCCGCCGATCGTAGCGCATCCTACCGAGCGAATAAGAAAACACGAGCGAGTTTATGGCGTTACGGATATACTTATTTTTCTTTTTTTTTAGATTTCTTTTCGATCATAAATATGTAAAATGACAAAAATCGAGTAACAAGAAGAAAAAAAAGGAATTAGAACCGAAAAAAAGAGTCTCTGTGTGTGTGTTGTGTGTAAAAGAAAGAGTTTGAAAGCAAGTAGTTTTTCGTTTTCTTATCGTTAGCGCAAATTCTTTGGCGCGTGCTCGCATGCGCACGCGCGCTCGCCCAATTCGCTTCTGCGCAATCTGCAAAGAAGAACGTAGTTCTTAAACGAAAACGATGGCAGCACGGTTTTGAGAGCGCGCGCGCTTCTACGACGATGAAACTACGGACGACGACGACGATGAAACTACAACTATGACTACGACGACGACGACACACTGGGTGGCCCGGTGGGTTAGCGCACGGCGCAGTTAAAATGGCCGCGTACGTGTGTTGTTCCCCTCCACCCTCTTCTTCATCACTTCTCTCCACGTTTTTATTTTTTTTTTTTTATATAAATCTACAATTCTATATCCCACTTGAATATCTATATTTTCTTGATATATTTCGTTAACGTACTGTTATCATCCTTCAGTAAAGAGCAACTATAACTAATCCGTGCACAAAATCCTATAACGAATAACGTGCATAATTAAAAAATAAAAGAACCCAGAAATACCACTCGCGTAAAGACTTTTTAAATTATCGTACGAATGATTTAATAAATGTTCAACGAACGAGACAATTAAAAAAGAATAATAATAATAGGGCGTGCAGAAACTACGATTACACGAATTATGCGTTTTTCGGTAAGGAACGATCAAAGAATAGGAGCCACGCGCGCGAGGATTCGCGCGAGACTGTGCGCTCATCGCGAATTCTGTGGCGCGTCGAACGCCGGATAGCGAAAACGCGCATTTCTATAGGTGTAGTAGTAATAAATATAGTTGTATAGTAAGTAGTGTAGATAGTAATGTGTAGTAGTGTTGTAATAATGGTAGTAGTAGTGTAGTAGGTAGTAATACTAGTAATGTAGTAGTAGAATGTGTGTATCTGTGCGTATACTATAAAATGAGAGAATGAGAGAGAGAATTAGGGGGGGGGGGAGAGAATGGGGGGGAGAGAGAGAAACGAGGAAACGCGAGCGTCGCAACTCTCAGCGCCTGCTATTGGCCATCGTTTCAACTACCAGGGTAAATAGCTCTGTTCTTTGAGTGGGGGTAAAAAAAGAGAGAAAAAGAGAGAGAGAGAGAGAGAGTGCGTCGGGCCAAGTGCGCCAAGAGTGTCGTCACATCCGGTATTCGGGTGGCGCTGGCCGACGCGCCCCTGCCCAACCCCACCTCACCCCCTTATCCATCAACACCCCTCTTTACTATACTACGCTTTCTCTCTTCTATTCCTTTTTGCTTTGTGCGTTTGCGTGCGCGCGATAAATGCGGGCACACACGCTTTCAACGACGCGTGTTTAAACTCAAGTAGGGTGTGCGGGAAGGAAAGTAGTTTACTACTACTATTATTATTACTATTTACTATTACTATAACGTATAACGTAAGTCGATTCGAGTTGGGGGACCCTCCCCACCCGTTTGTCCGCGGAAAATTTTATCTGTTTCTTTCTTACTCCGTTATATGAATGCCACAGTATATATATGTATGTGTGTGTGTGTGTTTTACGTTTTACGTCGTCACGCTCTACGATTGAAAATCTTTTCTCAGCGATAAACGAGAAACCAACATATATACGTATTCTGTACGATGGACCATTGATTCTACGATTTTTTACAATGAAATATAAAGTATGAAAATAGAATAAAATATAAACTTAACGAGAGACTGATCCTCGGGATAAAAGTTATTTTTGACATTAATGATAGATTGGGGATCTCGTTTATCAAACGAATGATATATTATTTATCCGAAATTATGATAGTAGGTAGACATTTTTTGTACAACTGTTAACTGCAACCGAATTCAATCAAACGAACAAAATCACGATCAAAAAATATTAACTTAAAAAGTTCGATTAAAATCGTAACGAAGTTTTTTTTATAATTGTTAAATAGCGATGAACGACCCTGCCGGGGCTGGGCATAGGTTTCTACGTATCTACGTAGATCGGTCACGTGTAACATGACGTTGAGAATAAACGTTTGCTTGACTGCTCACATGTTGATGGACGTCACGCGCTTGCTCGTCGTCGTCGTCGTCGTTTCTTCTTCTTTTTCCTCCTCCACCTCCTCATCGTCATGCTTTCCGCTTCTTCATTTTTCCTCCGGAACTTAACGATACTAACCCCGATCACCCCCACCCTCCACCACCGTATACATGTAAAAATGTATTAGTTTTGTACTCGATTGAATTCAATATCCCGTATTACAAACACACACGACGACGACAAAGACTTTGGAAAATGTATGAGTGAGTTTTTTATGCGAGAGTAGGAGGGGAATGGAACGGGGGGACTTTGAGGGGGAGGTAGTGATAGTGGTGGAAACGACACGTAACATAAGTAAGTATTTAAATACGTTCCTACGTCAGAATTCGTTTATACAATCGGTTATTATGTTTCTTGACGTATAAACAATTTTTCAGTCACATTATATCAGGTCAGTCTAAAAGTTCGTACGAATTCAGCTCGCGTGGTATCCACTTTTCATGCTTAAATATTTTTGTAATCACCTTTAAATGATTGATAAAACTGTCCTCCCATAAGATGAATGCATCTTTTTTAAGATTTCTGTTAAAATGTGGCTTCAACTTCACTAGATTTTTAAGCATTTTAACATACATGTTAATAATGCACACGAACATTTGGATTGACCTGATATATTGAAGAAAAATTAGAAATTGAATGAATTAATAAATAATATAGAAAACGTAAGGAAACTAAACGAAATGAAGCAGCAAGTAAATGACGAAGTAGAAGAAGTAGAAGTAGTAGAAGAAGTAGAAGGATGTTGTGGACGTCGGTTGCACGTTGAGAAACTTTCGCGTAAACACGCTTTTCGGATTACTTTACCGGCCTAACGCTATCGGGGGAATTATCAATTAGAATTAATTAGCAATTAAGCCAGCCGGCGGGGCCAACTTGCTGTGAGTTAGTTTGAGAACTGTGCGTAAAAGAGAGGGATGTAGGATGACTACACCAGAAACAGAGAGAGAGAGAGAGAGATAGAGGGACAAGTCGACGACTTGGATCTACTCAAACGGATTTTCATTTGACTGGGTTTCGTTGGCCCAGAGCAACAGAGATTGAGAAGGGGGGTGGTGAGGGGTGAGTTTAGAGAACGGCACGAATAAACCGTACAATAATCTCGAGAAATTCTCTCACGGCTACTCTCTCTCTCTCTCTCTCTCTCTCTTCTTCTCTTCGTCGTCGCGGGTCCCTTTAATTTTCGGAAATCCCGGATTACCCGGCAACGAAATCGTTTCGATGAAAAAAAGAAAGAAGAATGGCGAAAAAGAACAAGGTGATGACGGAAGAGGAGGAGGAGGAGGAGGAGGAGGGACAGGAGAATGAAAAAAGGAATAAATAAAAAAAATAGATGCGCGAAGGAGTTGAAATAAAACAGAAAAAAGGAAAGAGAGAGAGAAATACCGAAAACTAGAAAAATGAAGAAGATTCTTTGACGACTAGATCACCAAGTTCGAAAATATTTCGTAGAGACGTATTATAATCCTTCTCTCTCTCTCTCTCTCTCTCTCTATCTGTGTATGTCATTTCGTATTCATCGTGTATCATAATTTCCCACGGTGTAAAAAGAACCGGTTTGTTTCTCGCGGTAAGTACGTATCGCGAATGTGACTCACGAATTTTCTCAAGAAGATTCCATTCCTCATATTTCTGCCGTAGGAGGTCTTCTAGTTTTTTCTTTTTTTTCTTCCTTCTCTCTCACTCTCTCTCGAAAGATCCGCTATTTTATTAAGTATATGCATAAGTATTGAACAACGTAACCTTTGTAAATTTACGCGAGAATATGTTGGGATACTATCTACCCCAATTCTACTAGGTTAGGGGCACCCTACCCTAACCTAACTCTACGTTACTATTAATAGGAAATATAAGTTGCAGAATAGAATGCAATATATGCATAAAATGAACTATGATAGGAATTATATCTACTTTACTCTCTATTACGCGTTTACCGGTGGTGATTCACGTGTGTTTCACTCTATCGTTGTTAGAATGAAATACTATTCAGAAGACCTACGTAATATAACAATGGCGCCAACGGAATATTTTTCTAACATATATTACATACACTATCGTATCAAGAATACTTTTCTGAATCGCTTTTATAAAATAGAAGTGGGGATAGGTGGGGATGAGGGCCGGGGGGAGGTCGGGGACGTGGGGAAGAGATACACGATGATAACGTCGCTGACGTAGTCCGGTAATAATCCTTATCAACGAGGAGTGAGAAACGTTTTCGTATGCGCAATGACGTATTTTATATAGATGGGATCTTGCACCATCCTCCCCCTCCAACCCCCGTCCATTACATGATCGAGCAGTTTTATTTCTTTCTCTTCTTTTGGTAAATTCTAAATTCATTTATGGGATTCACATATTATCTGTTTAACCCTAATAACGTCAATCATGGATTTATTAATATTTCTTGTATAAATAATAAAAAATAAAAAGCCCACTACACTTTGGATTGCGGAAGAGAATACAATGTATGGACATGAACAAAATGATATCTATAAATGTATATGAACTGAAGAGAGTTAGAATGAGGGTACTAAGGAGAGTGTGTGTAACCGAGCAGTTTGCTGATCGAGAACGGAAAGGGAGAGAGTATTTTTAGCGGTTACACATTGTTGTTGACTGCCTGCTTCTTCTGGCGACATTGAACCGTGCGGACTCGCGAGACTGGCCTCTATAGTAACGCGATGCCGAACAACACGCGTGTTGGCACGCCTTTACGCGAGTGTTCGATCAGAATTCACAATAGGGACGACGAATACGACGACGACATGGTTACGTTGAAAACACCCAGTATATATACATATGTATATTATATATTAGGTTGTCTGGAAAGTTCATGACTATTTTCGGTAGGTTGCATAAAATTTGTTCGCTGGAAAACCTAAAAAGTGTTCTGGATTGACAGAATTTTGGGAGAGTTGCCCTTTAAATATTGCTAAAGGTTTTTGAAACAGATTATGGCAACATTCTTTTATATATATATATATAATTTAATAAATAAATATATAACCGAAATATTGAAGTGCGCTGAGTTTCAATTTTTCGGCAAAATTCGCACAAACTTTTCGGACAACCATACATATATGTATACTTTTATTTTAGTAACAGTAAGAAGAAATTGAATTGAATCGTTGACAAATACGAATGTGTTGAAATTCAACAAATTTTCTATCAAATTTATTATAATAACGAAACGTGTATTCTGACGTTTAAGTTTAACCCAAGACTGAACTATGGCTCATAGTATCGCAAGAATGTCGGATCGTGTTCATCTTCATCTTCTTCCTCCTTTTTTTCTGTTTCTTTTTTTAGATAACAAATTCATTGAGAAGAAACGTGAAGAGAACACACCGGACATCGGTGTCGAATGTACGGCACGCGCGACCCTAAACGATAAACTCATTCGTTCTCTCTTTCTCATCTTATGTTGCTCTCGATTCTCTTCACAAGCATGATGATCGTTTTATAAAAGATATTTAAGACACAATATTTGTGTATACATATTACATACATATCTGTATGTATGGTAATAACAAAATCTAGTGGGATAGATAAAACGATAGTCCCATAAAATCAGGGAAAGAATGTGCTATGTGAAATATAGTTGATAGAAAATGATAGAAATATAGAAAAAAGAAAAATATATACAAATATACACAAATCTAAATAATCAAACAGAGTCGTGTATCTAATATATCTATAGAAAAATGTTATATGTATGTGTGTATGTGTTTTTTAGAGACAGATAGAAAGAGAAAGAGGTGTAACAGGGAAAGGAAACTGGTCGATGCGTTCTGAATGACGCAGACGCCCACGCATATTGACGCACGCACGTTCATCCATCCTGATCGTTCGTCGACGTTGCCTCCTCCTCCACCTCCTCCACCACCTCCTCCTCTTCGTCATCGGACAAACATTCTGAAATTACCGTCTATGACCTGCCTGCTAGCTTGGCTTGCTTGTCTGCTTCCCAAATGAGTTTTAGATCGTTTACCGAAAAAGTATCACAACGATCAAATGAATTGAAGAACACGGTCTGACGTAAAACGGTTTTGTCGTTTAGATACGAGACAATAAAGATTAAAACACGACCCCCATCATCATCTATGAACTTTACCATAGTAATCTTAGCATCGATCGATTCTTAATTAATCAATTCACCGTCCAATCGTTACTCCTCACACGTTCGAATTTCTTCGAGGTAACGAATTCAATCACACACACCTTGAGAAGAGAGTGTTATCTAATAAGATTGTGACTCTTACCTGTAACAAAAAAAGACAAAAGAACCTAATTAATATAAAATCAAAATTGAATTTAAGTAAGAGGGGTCAGAAACAGGGACTGGGGCTGGGGCAACAGTACAAGTTGTCTGAAAAATGAAGATATATTATTTTATCAAATGATTTGTTTTTTTTTTTTGTATACCAAAGGTGTGTGTATAAATATATTATATCGAGAAATTACGTAACGCAACGAGTTATACCTCTCTCTCTCTCTTTCTCTTTCTCTTTTATTATAAATCGAACGTTGAAAAAGATTTGAAGAGGAGACAATAGAGGGAGAGGAGACGAGGCGAATGTAAATTTTTTTCCTACACACACGGAACGAGTAATGGAGTTGCTGGTGTCTCGGGGTCAAACAAAAACACCGGCCCGCACCTGGATGAACGAAATCATTTGAAACAATGACTTGCAACACCATTGCCGTTTCTTTAGATATAAGTCTATCTATCTCTCTCTCTCTCTCTCAACCCTTTCTCATACCTCCCCCCCTCTCTCTCTGTCTCTCTCACACACTAACAGCAATATATCAAGACGCGCGTGCGCGTGGATAAAAGCAAAGGAAAGAAGATTTTTCGGCTTTTTATTAATAACGATCTATTTATAAAAGCTCCTCCTGCTGCTTTTTTTCTCTTCTTCTTCTTACTTATTCTTTTTTTCTTTTTTTTTTTTACATCGGCCGGCTTTTATTTGCGGAAGGTCGATTTGGCAGCGAACACTTTTGGCAGCGTTATCGAGAGAAAGAGGAGGAAGTGGGGAGGGTGACCAGAACACCAGCGTATCGCGAATAGGACAATGATCTTTCGAAGGCAAACCTTCTGCTGCTGCTGTTGCTGCTGCTAACTGTTAAACTACACCCGATGATCCTTTGCATCGATCAACACAAAAGAACGTTCAGGAGGATAAGCTTTGAGGTGAGGTGAGGTGAGGTGCACCGTTGCCACGATGATGCACCGCTTGATGCATCACCTGGACCCTCAGATTCATCCTCAGATATTCGTATTCTGTCCTCATTTATTTCTACTATCCCTTTTGAACCCTTTTAACAAATTTCTCAACAATTGTCTAAATTTAAAATCGTTTATTTTATCCTCCAGTTTAGGGTTACACACGATTACGCCTAATCTCACACACGTGTGTTAGTTATTGACATGAATTTTTTTGGATTAAGTATGCAAACACGGATATAAAATAATTTCTGATAAAATTGAGTAGGTCAATTTTAAGAAGGGATCAAATTCTAATCGATTCCTTGAAATATCAATGATGTATGTATGTATGTATCTGTGCAAAGCTCTTTGAAATCTCGTGGAAAGTTCATTACAATTCATTCTTCTTATTTACTTTGACCAATCCTTGGTCTATGGTATTTTACGTTACACTTGTCAGAGTATTTAAAATAACACATAACAAAATACTAACATAAGATTTCTGATTAAAAAAATCGCATGTCTCGTTTCTTATATTCGTCGTCCGATGTTTCTTTTGAAAATGATCGAAGAGAAGAAAGGTAGGAAGATAGAAAGAGAGAGAAGAACGACAGGTGATACCTGCTTTGATGCTACCAAGAGATTATCTTCGATTATACTCGAGTAATACTTCTTTTTTTTATCTTCGAAAGGATTTTTGCGATGTACTACACATCAACCAAACCAAATGCAAGTGTGTGTTGTGTGTTTTTCGGAATGATAGAAAGAGAAAAAGAAGAAAAATAAGAAGAAGAAGATAAGAAGTTGGTTGTTTAAGTCGTAGGATTTGAAAGAAAAACAAAAAATTAAAAGAAACGGAGAGTGAAAAGAGACACGGCGGGCGAGAAAAAGTAAGTAAGAAAGAAAAAAAAGAGAGAAGGCAAGAAAGAGGAGGAGGAGGAGGAGGAGGAGAGGCTTAAGCAGGGGGCAGCAGGTGATGCACCAGGTGGAGGGCGACGGCGCGTGCGCCGTTTTGCCCCCCGTCTTCCGGTCACGTGCCCTAGTCCCAACCCCTCGCTTTTAGCCCCCTCCTTTCGCAGCAGAACCTCGAACTGCTTGCTTGCTTGCTCGTTCTCCTCTTCTTATTCTTATTTCTTTTTTTCTGCATCCGAAAATTGCACCTTCCTTTATCTTCAATTCGATTTACCCCATTGAACTTTTCATGATTTTCTTACAAACAAATCTCTATTATTTTACACAACGAAGAAACTACCATCATACACGTGTATAGTTAGTCGAATTGTGCACAATTTTTCTGTTCGATTAATCATAAAAATAACGTAAAAGTTACGAACGAGAAGAAAATATTTGGAGAATTGTTCTGTTCATAATTTCACAAATAATTATATATCTTATGATTATATATTTTTCTTCGAAAGATTTCGCCGGAAATAGCGGCAGTTGTTAGCAAGACACCCAAAAAGATTAAAAAAGAGAAAGAGAGAGAGAGAGAGAGAGAGAGATACAGGATAGGGGCAAAAAAAGAAGGATAAAGGTCCGACGACCGTATGACTGTCTGCACGGTGTCGATTATCTTTTGTATTTATTTGGCAGGGCTTTTATTGCCTCTCCACCATCACCATCACCATCACCACCACCATCACCACCACCTCCGTTCGTCTTCTTTCTCCTCTTTCTTCTTCTTCCTTCTCCTTCTGCTTTTACTCTCTTTTTTTTTTCGTCTCTTGTCCTAACGCAATGGTACGAAGGGTGAACGAACAAACAGGAAGTCAGATAACCATCGACCCCTGTGCTCGATGCCTTCGAGAAACGAGTGCTCTCTTTGCAAGATCCCTTTCGAAGAGTCACTACATATACACTTATATATATTTTTGTATGTGTGTATTATATATGTGCATAATATTTTACTTCTTCGCGGAAAAAAAAATATAACTCGCTATTGCCTAAACACACATTTTGTTAAGGGGTTACATAGGTTTGGAACTTTCAAACAAATTTCTTTTGTTTTTATTTTTTTTTTTTTTTTCAATTCTACAACTCATCTAGAATATTGTATTTAATTTTGAAGTCGATAGGAGTAGTAGTTTTAAAGAAAGAGCCTCATTAATGGCTCTTATACCCACCACTCAAATCTTTAAACGCGTTTTTCGCAAAACGCTTTTTCTAAAGTCGGTTGTCAAGATTTTTCGAAAACTATTTAACCGATTTTCATGAAATTTGCTACACGTCTTCGTGATACTATTGACAAGGACTTGGACGAAGGATTTTCGTTTTTTTCATAAAATCGAATTTTAAGAAACCAAAATGTGGTGCAAATTGTAGCGAAATTTGAATGTTCTTGCTAAAAACGTTGCCAAAAATCCAAATTTTAATTTTTTTTCTTTTTCCTTCGTCCAGTTTCTAGTTTTAAGTATTTACTAAAAGACCCTATTTTTTCAACAGAAAAACCCCCACCGTTTATAAGTTCTGCTGTCAACGCGAAAACACTTTTTTTTCGGTGGGGTCACCGGAAATGACGTCGCAATAACTGAGTTTAAAATATTTTTCAACCAAAAATTCAGAAAATGTTCTTTAAATATGTATCTCAAATACTATAAAAAGTTTGAATAAGAATTCCATTTTTTATATAGAAAATATGCTATTTTTTCCTGGTGTAAACCCATGTAATCCCTTAAACGAAGATCATTTTCTGATAATAATATCCGATGCATTATTATTATTCATTAATCGATGATCGTTTTCAACGATATTTCAAAGAGTATTTAGAAAATTAACATCGACATTAGAGTTGATGGATAGAAAATAACTATGAATGACGATGCTTTCAAACATCACTGCTGAATTTATACAAACCAAACACACAGGTTAACATGTATAACCTAAATACTTATACAGAATATACACGCATAGATACAGTAGTTCGCATTTTCAAAGAGATCACCACGTGGATAGCGTGAAAAGGCTGTTTCCCTTAACAAATGGATGAATAGCTTTTGCTAGGACCATAGTTTTATAATAAACCTTAAAGAGAACTCTATCTATTATTTTATTTTCAAAAAGGAACCCTGTTATTACTATCCAGATTTTGAATATTTTAATTTAATACGACGTTTAGACGAAAAATTTAGAAACGATGAAAATTCGAATTCCGAATTCGATGAAAATTTCATTCTATTTTTAAACGAATTGAAATATTAATCAACGATAACATTTGTTTAATAATAAATTATTCCAGATGACGATGATAAAGTGCGTATACTATGCGATTAGAAAATACGTGGAATGCTTAGAATGCACCTAAAGAGAGAGAGAGAAAAAGAGAGAAAGAGACTGTTTTGAGCATTAACCGGATGAATCTACGTTGTTGATGATACCACCAGTGGTGGTATCAGATGCCAGGACCTTTTGTGCTTAGCTCGTGTCTAGTCGTTGATGAAAAAAAATACTCTCCGGTGATAGTAAGCTCGAAGGATGATGATGATAGCATCAGACGAGTCTGATGAAAAAAAATCTTCCTATTCCAGTACTACTTGGGCATACTCCCCACCGTTTACGTCATATACACGTAAGCGTATATATCGTATATCTAATTTTTATCAAACATACAAAACAAAACCTTCTATATGACTCGTGTTAATCGTTATACGAATTGTGACTAACAATTGTTTATAAAGTTGTCACATATTTTTCGCAATGTTCGATTAAAAATAATAATTTCAAACTTTCAAATAAAACGAATGAAATGAATATGAATTTTTCTGTCAATCAACAACAGCAACCAACAACATAAAATGAAATAATTTGATTTCATTGGTCATCGAACTAAAAAAAAAAACAAGAACACTAAGCCTAATAAAACAACAATGAGTCAAGAAAGTCCTAGAAAATAAGAAGCCAGGTCTGTTCTTCTTCCTCGTGGCTTCTCAGGAAAACGTATACCTTATGCATGCGTATGCATGGGGGTATATATGTAACGTGATGCATATATATATATATATACATGCACGGTGTCTGTCTGTCTGTCTGTCTCTCCAGCCGATGGATGGGCCACGTGCCACGTGCGTGTCAGCTGCAATACGACGAGGAGAACTTAGGCTCATTTTTAGAGGAGTGTTGTGTACGTAAATGCGTAAAGGAAACTAACACTACCACAAACCACACCGTGGCTGGTTTGCTGGTTGGTTGGTTGGGCCACCTTCGGTGATATTATCGAAAGAAAGCAGAAAAAGAAGAAACGAGGGAGTATGGGATAACATAGAGAGGAATAAAAGTGATTGCTAACTGAGGTAAAAGGGAACAGAAGAAGAAGAAGAGATTACTCTACCTGCTTTCGATCATTCTTTTCTAAAGATCAGAGAACTTTTCGGAAGAAATCTTAGAAGTTGGTATGGCTTTGGCACAATGCCGAAAAATCGCTTAATCGAGAGCAGATGCTACTACTACTACTACTACTATAACACAACGCGAATCGAACCGAGAGAAAGGTACGGTGCTACCTTAAAGGAAAAGGAGGAGAAGGTAGGGGGGAGGGAGGAGAAGAGGGACTGGTGCATTCTTTTGATCTTGCGTCGCGAAAGAAGAAATACATTAATTTTGTCGGAGTTTAAAGAGACCCCAGAGGCAGATGTTCACTCATGAAAAGTCTGGAAGAGAATCGTGTTATTTTACCTGCGAGATAATATATACATGAGGAAACAAATAATATGTACTTTAATTTTCCGTTAATTCACAACTTAATTGTCATTTACGTTAGCAATGAACAAATAGGTTTTAATAATTCTTCGTGATTGTTTATCGTTTAGAAATTCTTTACCGAAAAAAGAAAACGGTATTAACGTTTATGAATAAACGAAACACGTTCTCGTACGAGTTCTATGGGGAGAGGAGGAGGGAATGATTGTTTAATATTCCGTTTTGTAAATTAATACCGTTAAGATACTGTTTCAATAGTATCTATTTCCTGTTGACATTATTCTATGAAACCACTAAAACGTTTATACGTAATTGATATAATCAAATCTTTGATAATTATGATGCATAATTTTAAATGAAACGTTACGGAAGGATGAAAAAAGAAAGAACAAATCACAAATCTTTTCATCTTCTACCTAAATTCATTTCCTATCCGAATAGAAAACGTTTGTCTTCGTTGCAACTGTATCAACAGAACTGTTTTCGCGATTTGACGAGGAAACAACGAAATGATGCATATTGGATTTGTCATCTCGAAAGTTTCTATTCTAATATCGTAAATATTTCATTCTATGAAGGTTTCCTTTTGTCTCAGACGAACTAAGAATAAGACGGGAAGAAAAGAAGGATGTTAAAAAGGTCTGGGACGGGTTGTGGTTGGGGGAAATCGTAGGAAGCACATGTCAGGAAGAGGCTCGTGCCATGACGATCTAAGCTGTATCTCTGGCAAAGTTGCAGCTGCCCCCTTTTTAAACACTGTTGCAAAAGCTGGCTCACCAGCAGCAGCAGCAGCAGCATCGGTGTTGGATTGGTTGTGGTGATGCTTCCTCACAACGATGCTTCTTTGTCGAATGCACCAACAACAACAGCAACAGCATAAGGGAGCCGTGTACTACTCATCATCTTGGGCCCACGGTTGGGCCCACTGGGTGCTGACCAACGATGTCTGCTATGCGGCTGTTGACCCGATAATGAAACGAACTCAAAAAACTAACCTGACTTTTAATATTCTTACAAGGAGACCTTACGGTTGTGCCCTCACAGATTTTAACGAGCTTTGGTATATTAGTAGTAGGATGTTATCGTGGTCAAGTATTTCATCCTAACGCGAAGCCAATTTTGAGAAAAAAGCTTTTAAAGCTTTGATATACTACTAATATACCGAAGCTCGTTAAAATCCGTGAGGGTACAACCGTAAGGTCTCCTTGTTAGTGAACACCTGGAATCGAAGGAGTCTATAAAGATCAGAAAAGAATGAACCTATACGCGTATTCCGTGCTTTTTTCTTTTATTCAATATTTATTCAATCAAATTTATTATCTTAAAAAAATTTTGAACAATCTCAAGATATTTCTTTTTTTTTTTTTTTTGTAGAAGAAAAGTTGACCCATCCTTCCGTTCGATTTAACATCCAAAGTAAAAAAATCGGAAATGAAGGAGATGCATCATACGTGAAAGGGAACGACAGCTGCTCAAATAACCTAAGGTTCAAAGTCTTCTAAGCAAAATCGAGACGCGTGTTTCGAACGAAGACACACTCCTCAAGTTATTCTTTATCTCGCTGACGCGAACGGTGCCAAAAAGTGGTCGTCGTCGGCAGCAGCTTGTTGTTAGTTAGAGGTGGTCATTATTGTCTATCTAAACACCGAAGGGGGATACAAATTTATGAAGATTATATAATATCATAGATAAAATTAAATTACTCGATCAGATATATTTGACAGAAAATCTGTGATTAGACAACAACAACAAAAAAACATCACAAAAATTAGGTTTCTACAACTGTCTCACGTCGTTTGAAAATGAAAAAATCAATGGACGATGGGTCGAGGTAATGTTCAAATTGAGAACCCGTGTACTGTGGTGGGTTACTGATATATTTTGGCAGCAGGGTGCCGAACGAACGAACGAACAAACAAAAGAGAAAGAATGAGATAGATGGATAGAGACACGGAGAAGAGTAGTGGCACGCCTGACTGAACAAATTCGATCGTTGTCGAGCGTTTGACGGCTATTGGCCAGAGAGATATATTCAGTTACCAGGCTTAACACGAGCCCCGCGTCGTAACACGATAATTGGTCGCTCCTTCGTCTTCCCCGAAGAACCCACATAACCTACCAGAACCGGCAAACGACCAATAACCAAAAACCAACGATGTTCCCAACTCTTTTGTATACCCCACTGACCTTTTCAGACGTTTCATCGGTTAAATATCGGACATTCACCATACATTAACTTTTTCTTTCCTTCTCTATTCCCCATGTACTTCAGTGACCACAGTTAATAATGATATTTATGATCATTAACTCTAGAACTACTAACTGGGGTAGATATCCACCCCAGGTAAACTTAAATTAAATGAAGATTTCATCGTTTTTCGGTACTTTAATTAACTGCAATCGATTCTTCATCGATTAAACTTTAGTAAAATTGAATTTGTTCTTCACCATTCTCTTCGGCATGAAAAAAACCGAAAAATTCATATACTTAAAAGTTTGATTATTGATATCAGAACAGTTTTTAGGATTAACAAAAACCCTTGGGGTAAAATATATAGCCCAGTTTGTAGTTTTAAGGTTAAAACATGCAAAAGTCAAGGTGTTCCGAAATATCCGAAAAAGCAGACGATGCATAGAACGGTTTTGTCTTGCATCCAAATGTCACTTTCGTTAGTTACTTTATTTTAGATGCATCTCTCTAACATTGTTTCTCTAAAATAATAACTCTCATTCTCTTCTGCCTTTCAAATGTTGCTCGCAGTTTACTGGCACGATAGGAAAACCGATTGCAAGGTAGAAAATGGAAGAAGAAGAAGAAGAAGAAGTGTCTAGAAAGGAACACTTAACCATCGTCACGTTTAATAGGCGTCAAAAGGCCGCTGCCGCCGCCATTGGTTCCTCTCCCAGCTTGCAGTTATTTTAACGTTGTCTTGTTCAATGAATAATATCACTGAGGAAAAAGATAACCGCTGAAAAATGTCGGCCCTCGACGACTTCGAAGGGTGTCGTGTCGTGTCGTGTTGTGTTGCATTCTTCGTGGGACAGAAAAAACTACTAAGGTGAACAGAATTTTCGTTTCTTATTCGATCGTTGTTCGCGAAAGGGGAGAAGAAAGGTAAAAGAAGGAAGAAAAAAAAAGAATAAGAGAGAAAGAAGAGAACTGGCGAAGGGATTAAAAGGATCGCCAGTGAAAAAAGGGATGTTCCTAAGGATGGTTTGACATTTCGAGCAACCCTCTCTTATCCCCGTTTGTTTAAAACGAGACGACGCGCATCTGCTCCTCTTCTCACTTATGTATTCTCCGTTAAATGTTTTCAAAACTTGTCTTTAACAATTCTAAGATGATACTTACTACAACTATTACTATTACTATTACTATTAAATGCTTTTTAATTCATCTTCCATTCCTTTAGGAAAAGTAGAAACGTCGATGAGAAGAAATTCAGAAAACGTCGTTGCGAAAACACCCCATTCACCATCACCACCATAACCACTACCCCTTTTTGGACGAGAAGAAGATTGTTACCGGAGAAAATTCCGGGGCGGGTGTCATTTCCGCGTGGGCGTGTGCCCTTAAAGGGGTGGTGAGACGTAAGAGAGACGTGAAGGGGAATGGTGCCCATCGTCTAGCCCCTAGGATTCCCTCTCTCTCTTTTTCTATCTTCATCCCTTCAGTTTCTCTTTTCAACCCTCTCGACAAGTTTGGACTCGTTGTTGATCGGCAGACTCGACAGCTGGGGATGGGGATGGATTTTTGGAATTCCAGGTGGTACCTACTCTACTCATTTCGTAAACGGACTCTTCCAAATGAAATTTATTTCCACAACATGCCTCCTCCTCCCCCTCCTCTTCCTCACCCTATTATATATACAACTCGAGATAAATATAGTAATTGAAAATATTTTATCCCAAATAATTATCAATAAAAGATTTTAGGATAAATCGATATAGTAAACAAATCTATTAGAAAATAAGTTAAAGTTGAAGATTTTTAAATGAAAATTTTAGGATACACGTTATTCCTTTTTAAGTTTTCTAACCCGAATACGATGATTGTTGCAACACTAAACGTCTACACATACATAAATACATATATACACACGTACCACAGATTCGATAAACTGTGAGAAGAAAAAGAGAAATAATAATATAGAGGTACGTATAAGTATACAGATATTTTTGTTCATCCTTAGTGGCAAAGGGCGGGCCAGCAATGGGCAACAGGAACGGGACCCGAAGAGGATGCATCGGAATCGTCGTAGAGGTTCGAGGGTAACAAACGCGAGTAAAATGGATATAAAAGCTACACACACCTGGCCTCCGGATGGTCGACGGCGGCACGCGCTACTTCTCTCTCTCTCTCATTTTCTCTTTCTCTTTCTCTTTTAGCGGATAGGTTCGATTCTCGTTTTTCCCCTTCGAGAGTGTACACACCTGCCCTTCACGTACACGTATGCAACTTGCGGCGCATTACAAATGTGTGTGTGCGCGCGCGCGAGTTTAGGGTTAGGGTTAGGGTCGTAAAATGCACACACGGATTACTATTCCCGGCAATGCCGATGCTCCTGGAGAAAGAAGGGAGATGCAAAATGCAATGCTGCAGTTAGAACCCCTCCCCCCCCATCCCTCGTTTACTCTCTATCTTCTATTCCTTTTTTTTTATCCCCCTTCTCTTTTTCTTCTGGCCCCCTAACCACTTCTTCTTCTTCTTCTTCTTCATCTTGCTTTCTCTCTTCAAATCGCGAATTCGTATCGATGTACTGCTGGCCAAAAAAAAAAAAAAAAARAAGTCTAAARAAATAATATTAAATCACGGGTATGTTCCCCCTTATTTTCTCACGTAAATCGAATAATAAATCACATTGAATTATCTTAGATGATTATAATAATAATAATAATGGTGAAGAGGTGTACAAAGGGAACGAGTGGTTCAAAGTTAACGTCCTCATCTAATGTTTTTCTATATAAAATAAAATGATTCGATGTAAGGGGTTCGGTTGGGTCATTGGATCATACGGTTTTCCAATTTTATCGGTAAACGAATGGTTTATCGTTCGTATCAAGAAAGATAGCATTCATTATAGGCATCATACGGCCCTGACGATGATGAGAGTGAAACCAACAGACAAAGCGGAAAGTTCGAAGAGCAGAAGGGCTAAAAGCCGGCTGCCAGCAGCCACTGTCGGGAACGTGGCTGATGGTCTCACTCTCTCTCTCACACATACACACTCTCTCTCTCTTGTTGCAGTTTCTGTTACTCTTAGGCCTCTGTCGTCTTCTTCCGTGTCTCTTCCTCTTAGCCCAGGAACTTAGTCGTTTCGTGAAGATGTGCCCTTAATACCTTTCTATAGTACGCGTCATTGCTGAAGTTAACACCTATTTCCCAACCACCCTCTGTTCATCCCTCTGACGGTCTCTCACTCACTCAGCAACATCTTCTTCGAAACTTCAACGAAAGGGATTTGCAACGGGTCGAGAATTACTTTGCCTCGAGACGAATTTAATCTTCCTTTAAGGACAAAAACGGAACACCGCGAAAAAATAGTAATAGGATAGATTATTTTCCTATTTCCAATTGATTCGATAAAGGCACATGATGATAGAAAGAAAAGAGAATGAAAAAGATAAAGTAGAATCAAAAAAGAAAACCGAAAAATAACCCATCCCCATCGAAAATTAAATTCGGATTACTAATCTCTGCTCAGGTTCCACCCACGAATCTCTCCCAACCCCCATCACACCTATGATTAATTTACAAAGTTTTCGCGATATCGAGAGTCCCGTTCGTGCTTTAGTTGTTAGAATGGGCGTGAAACTACGAGTGACACCGTAAAACGGGTCTCTCTCTGTCTACCACCGAAATAGGATCGGGTCCATCGGACTGAAGGACCAACAGAGAACGTGGACAATGAGATGAGGTCGTGGCAGGTACGAAAGAGAAAGAGAGTAATCGATGGGAGACCGCATTATTAAAACTTTCTACAGAGGTGAGAGAGGTAAGGTGAAGTGAGGTGAAGTGAGGTGAGGTGGTTGGACCAATTGTTTCACGCCAGCCAGCCAACCGGCAATGGTGTTCTTCGGGTTTGGTGCTTGGGTTTTCAAAGTAGGAAACGGTATTATCGCGACGTAATAATGAGCAGAGGGTTCCCTAATGACCATTTTCCGTGGCAGATGCAGATATAGAGAGAAAGAGAAAGAAAGAGAGAGATATAAAACGAGAAATGGTGATGGTGTTTAACCATCGCGACCCAAACGTTTTCTACGGAATCAACATAGGTTTTTCTCTTCTTCTTACAGTTATATTAACACGATTTCGAATTCTAGGGCGGAAAAGAAGGTTGGGAAAATGCGAGAAGAACAGATGGCCATGAGTGGGATGAAAAAGGGCACGTGCCTTGCCCTCTGCCCCCTGAATATAACACCTCTGGGATTACTCTTGAATTTCTCCGAAAAAATAATTGGAGATCTGTCTTCGATGGATACAAGACCCCTATACTTTATATACTTAAATGGAAGTTGATGTCAAGTCGATTTAAGTTTAACGGGGGACGGTCCCCGTTCATTATGTTATATGATTCAATGGTATAAAACGACAATCAATTTATTCGAGTAAGTTAATGAAATGTTCATATGATAAAAACATTTATTTGATTTGATTTTATGTGAACCATTAATAGGAAATTTTCATGAAAGAGGTAAATGTAATAGTTTAAAGAAATCAGTAATAAATGCACGAAATGATCGGATATATTTGGGATTATTCTTCGTACGAAGATCTATGGAAGTGTTTAAATGAAAAAAAAATCGAAGTAGGAGTACCACCGATACGGAGATACGAGTTCAGCTTAAAATGTCCGCCGGAAACGACGAAGGCACGGAGTCGTTAAGCGTTTAACGATCGTTCGGCTCGTGTGCGGCACCGGCACAGGGGCACCAGCCCCGGCACCGGCTCCGTGCATTCGAATTTTCTTTCTTTCCTTGATGGGAGAAACGATACGCTCTCCTTTTTATATCCTCTAACGTTTCCTCGTTTGCATTTATGCGAATTTATGCTAAAAAAAAAACAAAAAGCAAAAAAAGGAGAGAAAAGAAAGGATCGCGAACATATTTGGTAAAACGATTTCAACGAAATCTTACAAAATTATGCAGCAAACCAACCAACAACTATCTCTCTCCATCCTTTTTCATTCGTTCTTTTTTATTTTTCATTTATATTACATTTAAGATCATAAGTTTTCATAAAATTACGAGGAAAAATCAGGGGACAGGGTGGTCGTAAAGAAGAAACACTAACATCGTGATCAGGGTGTCGTGTAACTAATGTATTATACATATATATTGTTTCCTGTTTTCTTTTTTATTCTGTCCGTGTCAGAAAAATATCGTTATTGGGTCTAGTACTCGATTTGCATGTACGCAATAATTGCGTTTATCGGCAAATATAACGCCGGTGAGACGATTATTATTCATCGGCGTGATGATGGTGATGTTTAAAAGCACGAAACCAACGACGACGAAGCGGTGCCATCGGGCATCGTGTCATGTTGCCCTAACTATTGCTAGAAACACACCGAGTTTAAGCTCGTGACTTCGTGAACGATAGAGAGCCAGTTTATTGCTAACGTTTATGATACCCGTCGCCCGTCACCCCTTTGCCCTTTCGTCCCCGTTGCTGCCACTTTTACCACCCATGGAAACACAACCGCAATGACTTTAAGCCACGCGCGAAACTTGCAACAGTAGCAGCAGCAGCAGCAGCACTGAAAAATTACGAAGGAGAAGGAAAAAAAATAATCGGGGATTACGGTCACGTCCAATCCGATGCATCATCAACCTCGATTCATAATTTATTCATCGAACCTAGATGACGATTACAACGATAGAAGTCCCGATAATACTTAATACATCATAGATACTTGAAAACTAAACCAAATTGTCAATTCAATTCAACAATGGGCACCTTTCCCCAATCCAGCCTCCGTTTTACTATATTATATAAACGATCCAAATAAAAGAGGATTTTTGTTATTGGTCGAACACGATAAATGCCCGATATATATACCACGCAGGATTGGTCGTTTGGAAAAACGATGAAAATTCCTTTTTAACACAAAAGGGGCACCGTTGAAAATACCCGGCCGGCCGAACGCCCACTCGCCCACCCGCGCGTTGCGAATATCCGATACACTGACCTCGCATTTGTTTGGCTGCATACTCCTCCCTCCTCCCTACTCCATCTCCTCAACCACCCCTTAGTCGTCTATCCCATAAGCTGAAAGCGGGAACAGCTAGGCAATACCGAATGAAAAAGCAGGATGACAATCGGAAAATTGTGCCATCTGGTCGAAAGCTGCGTGCACACCGAACAATGTTCGCATTATCCTCTCCTCTCCTAACCTCTCCTCTCCTCTCTACTACTTTTCTCTACGTTCTCGGCTAGAAAATAATCGTATGGAACGAGACACGAGTTGTTGCAGCAAGTCTTATCATCAGACGAACGAACACGCAAAGTTTCACGACGAATTCCAACAGATGACTGCATCCTCGTACAACATTTTTGTTTCGACGAAAATTTTGAATAAATTCTAGAGCCCCCCACCCCCTCCTCCTACTCTATCTACTGTTTTAGGTTCTTATGGTGAATCTGATATTTATCCGACACACATACATTCTGCCCTTCTCTTCTTTCCCATTAAAACGAATCTTATAATTAGTTTTCTTATTTCTTAGAAAACTCTATTTTCGTTTGGTCAGGTATTTAAACGGAATACGTTAAAGTTCTTGGCATCTTCGTTGATCATTATTTTATCCTCGATTGTCCATCAAATTTAAATATAGAGAAAGATACCTGCTGCTATCCGATGATCCCTTCTTCCCCAACGAATTGACGAAATAACAAGTTTTAGGTAATCCTCCCCGTCGTATCCATTTCCCATTCGCGTGTAAATAATAGAACATTTGTAAAAACAGAAGAAAAAAAGGGAGGAAAAATCATTGCAACCTCGTTTTTTTTATTCGAAAAACAAATTTCATAGTAAATCGTTTTTTTCGGATACGAAATAATAGGAGAATGATAATCGAAGAGAAATATTGAAATATTTCAATGCGTTCGAAACAAAAGCATATAAAAATTATCTAAAAATATATGCACACACATATACACACATATATTAATATAACCATGCCCACGCGTTTCGATCCATTTTCGGCGATTACGCGTCGACATTTTCGTCGTCCAACGAGGACATCGTCTTCGTCGTCTTCGTCTTCAGCGTTCCTATCGTCGTCTAGACTCGTACCAGACGTGACCTAAGGTGCGGGATTAATTTTAGCAGTATTTTGTTTCGTCTCAGCTTCGATGCTCGTCGTCGCGGCAGCCGGACTTGCTGTTACTGCTGTTGCTGCTGCTCTTCTCGAAAAGAAAGAGAGAAAGAAAGAAAGAGAATACCGTCCCGGTATTCCAGAATACTTGACGAACCTCGTCGTATTTCGTAAAAAACTTTTTAGTGGCACCCAAACACCCACCACCCATCTACCCTGGCGCCAAAAATTTCGGTTCCCCTAAGGGGTTCTCTTATCGTTCATTAAAATTGTCGTTTTGCAACCCCTACCCTTTAAAAGGAATAAAACGATACATATGTTCATCCCCCTTCAGCCCCTGTTTCCTATAACTTGTGCAGAAATGATCAAGAATCTTATATCTTATTAGAGTAAATAATTCGCATGCATTGGGTTCTTCTTGTTCTTGTTCTTCTCTTACTCTTTCTCTTACTCGAGAAAGGGTAATAGGAAACCATCCAAGAGTGCGGTTACGAAAGACGCTTTTAATTACACGGTTTAAGGCTTCTCGACACCTGCGAAAATGAAAACGACTTACGATAATATGACGACACGAGGTATTGGTTTCTTTTTCTTTTTTTAAGCAACATCTAAATCGTACGCGTATCATTCAAACCTATATATCAAAGAATACAGAAAATTTATTCGAAAATATTTATTTTATTTATGTTACCCATTTATTTTGTTGTATTTACAGAAAAGAAAAAATGTTTAAACTTAAGAAAAAAGATAAGAAAATAGAAACAACGGGTTAAGATGTTTCCTGCCGCATGGGGCATGTGCCCCTTCAAGCCATTTGATAAAGCATACGTCAGAAAAAAATTAATACAATTGTAAAAACCTGAACGGGAAGTCTCCAAAAAACAGTCTGACAGGGAACGTGTTAAAAAAAACTCAACTAAACTCAACTCAACTCAACTCAACTCGGAGGAGAGACGAGATTACGTGTGAGGGCAGAAAAGAAAAGAAAAGATTTGAGAAGATGGAAAGAGGAAAAGAGAGAAAGGTGGATGATGACGTTGACCTCAAACGAGGCGACCGGCAGAGTTGGTTGATGGTGCAGGGGTAAGAGACGAAGGGGGGAGAGGGGAGGACGCGACGCCGCGCGCCGCGACGCTGACGCACTGTTGTATATTTGGCCGGGGCCTCTTCTCTGCCACGTCCGATTCGTAACTGGCTTCTTCTTCTTACCCCGCACCCTCTGCTAGATAACTAATACTGTGTGCGTGCGCTAGTTTATTTCTTTTCTTTTCTTTTCTATTTTTTCTTTTACTTTTTTACGTTCATTGCTTCCTCTCCTACTATTCGTCGTAAGTTGGTTGGTTTACACTCGAATTCGTTTAAAACTCCGATCGGATGAACGAAAAGAAACCTTCCAAGCAAACCCTCCCCATCCCCATCCCCATTCCCATCCCCATCACCACCATCATTCAATTGTCGTTCGATAATTAATCCTAAACGATCCTTTATTTTTATCATTTTTCTATTTTTGCAATACTTTCTTCTTCTTCTTTGTAAATATAAATCTAACAGAAATCTCGTATTTTTATTTCTCTCTTTCTTTCTCTTTTTCTATTGGGTTTTGTTTTCCATTTTTTTTTATCTACGCAAAAGGAGGACTCGGTAATTTTGTAACTCGATAGGATCCTCGAAAGAAAAAGGAGTTAAACCGTTGGTTCGTGACAGTGGAGGAGGGGGAGGTAGGTAGGTAGGAAGACAAAACAAGAGATGATAAAAAAATAAAATAAAAGGAAAGATAGAGAGAGAGAGAGAAAAAAAAGGAAAAGTAGTTTAAAGTTCGAGAAACTTTGGACAACGAAGAAACGGTTCAAGTCGAATAGTACTTAGGAAGAACTTAAAGCAAGAAAAAAGAGTCATGTATCTTATTCTCTTTTTCTATTTTTGTGCAAGGAAGAGGAACTGTTCATCGCCGCTATTGGGGTTTACTATATTCGAAACATTTATGGGGGCCAGTTTTTGTTTAAACGGTATTTACAGAGACGATATTTATGGTGTACACGCAAGAAATAGGGCAACTTAAAACGAGTTAGAAAACATATTCTGTGTCCTATACGAATTTTGCTTTGTACTTTTGTAAAATTGTATATATGATGCAACATAAAATATTTGGTTCTTTTACAAAATCGCAGAAAACAGTATCAACATAGTAGTCTGTTATCTATGATAGTACAAAAAAGAAACGGAATCATACAAATTATTTTTAACAAGAAAAAAAGAAAATAATGCGATAAATTATCTGATTGATTGCTTTTCTTGCACAGATTTTTATACGGCCACACCTTTCATTTTTCCGTATTGGATATTTACGAGAAAAGCAAATAGTGAACAGCATCCGCTTATGATATAATATAATATAATAATCGTGAGACATAAATATTTTTTTTCGGTTTATATAATTGAAAATCATTGTTTACTCACCGACTGAAGCTGGTGTCAGAATTAGCATGATGACGTAGTTTCGCTAGTTGGTAGATGTGTTCTATCTGTCCACCGTTTTTCTCTGCTTCATCCCCGGAACCATTCCAGACCTCTCTGCCACCACCACCATCACCAACAACACCACCACCACCACCACCACCCTCGGCCTTCATTGCTGCTCATTTCAAACAAAACAAAACAAAATTTATAATCGATCGAAATATTATTCTTAACCATCCCCATCCCCATCCCACCTACCCCTACCAATTTTATTTCTTATTCTCAATAAATATTATACGAATACAAAAACAGATAAACTGTACATAAAATGGCAAAGATCTAAATTCGAAATAGAACACCACCACCACCATAGATAATTCCGATCCTTAAAATGAACTTTTTCTTTCCCTCTCATCCCTTCGTCCACGTTCTCCTACCTCTCTTTTACTTTATTTTTCTCACGATTCTAACATCCCTCTTACATCTAATTTCCTATTACTTTTCTTCACTTGCAAACCTACCCTTCCTTCCCTCCATTCGTTTATCCCACTCACTCGTACGCCTTTTTTTGGTTTGGAAAAGAAAGAAAATGAAAAAGGAAAAGAAAAAAAAAAAGAAATAACTAAACGAAGCTAGTTTGAATAGAATAGAATAGAATAGAATAGAAAAGGTGCGCATTAGTAATTCCGTACCGAGTATAGCGTGTTCCGGTAAACGATAAGTACGACGTACGTGAGCCTGTTTATAGTAGAAATATTCTGCGTTCCATTGGCCAAGAGTAACAAAGATAGAAATAGAAAAAGAGAGAAAGAGAGAGAGAGAGAGAGAGAGAGAAATTGAGTAGTAAGTACACTTCTTACGCCCGTACTCTTACGGATATTTATGTGGAAACGTACGTGAGTTGCATGTGCAGTTATATTACCGACTAGAAGAGAGATCGCGGAACTCGTTTCCCCTCCCCTCCCCCCTCCCCCCGACCCTCCCCTTTCTCTCCCCGTACCGTGAAAATCGTTAAACGTTAATAAAAATTCACGCTTTGACGATTATTCTGAGCTTTTACTACCTTGTCACGCTGTTTACGAATGCGTCTGAAACAACACGCGGCTTGCGAAAAGAACGGATCCGTGCAGCAGTTGCAAGAACAACTGACTGACTAACTGACTAACTGACTGGTTATTTTATTTCAGTTGGTTAAAACTGAAAGCTTGGTTAAAATTATGCAAACTTTATGTATTCATTTAGGAATCCTAAAAAACCATCATCACTGTGGATTTCAATCGATTTTTGTCGAACGATTGTTTCCGATAAATCCGATCTTGCGATATAATTGTTTATCTGATATCTTAGGTGCACCATAATAATAATAATAATAATAATAATCGAAAAAATAAAATAAAATAAAATCAAGATTTTGGACAGCAGTCACCTGAAGATATCAGCACACCACGGTTCGTTTTAACCGAAAAAAAGGGAGAAGGACTCGCGAGAAAAGGGAACAGGGGGGAGGAAAAAGAAGAAGAAGAAGAGGAAGAAGAATCCGAGCAGAAATACGGAAGAGATAATATATCGATCTTGAAAAGAAAGAGACTTTCGTCCGTCAGATTGCAGACTACTCTCTTTTATCGGAACGTTCAATCAGGTCGGGCATGATCGACCGTTCGTCCTATTGGCAGAAGGAGTCCTTCTATCTGGAACGGGCATCCACCACCCACCCTTTCTCGTTCCTGTTCGAACCCACCCTTCCAAGCCAAGTAGCCGCCTTCATCCCCCGCAAGCAAGCTCCCCCCCCCGTCACAGTTTTCTTCCACCAATCCTTCGAATCTTCCCTTTCTATATTCTATTTCTTCCTTTTGTATTTTTTTGTTTTATTTCTCAAGCAAAGAGATTCGAAAGTAGAAGGGGTTGTTCTGACGGTCTTAGAAATTCATTTGAATCACGTGGAACAACGAGGACGAATCAAGTGCAATCGTAGTACGTCGAGTAAAGTAAGAACACACGAGTGTGTCTGTGTGGGTAAGTGTGTTCGTTAAACAGTTTAACCTCCTACTACTACCCTTACTACTACTACTACCACCACTACCATTACTACCACCCCCATTGCACCCCAGCAAGCTACGCCGTTCTCTATTACGCACGCCCTTGCTTTCTATCTCTTTCCTTTTGCCCTTCAGACTTTCCCTTTTCTCCCACCCTTAACCCTCCTCCACCCTCCTGTCTCCTCCTCCTCCTTTCTTATACCCTAACTCCTGTGTATTCGTAATGGACACGCCACGATTGGGCGCCAAACTACGAGGGGTGTACCGAGTCGTAGGGATGAAGATGGCGGACGAAGAAAGAGGCAGTGTTCTATGTTCGTGCGTGTTACCTTCTGATCGTCTACTAACGTGCGTGAGAAAGAGAAACAAAAAGAGAAACAGAAACAGAGAAATAGAAAGAGAAACCGTGTGAGAAAACCACCAAGGGCTAGGATTCTACTGTGTGTCCTATGAGAAAAGGAAAGAGGAAAAGAAAGAAAGAAAGAAAGAAAGAGAGAGTAGATGCGTCTACGTATATTCCTGCGTGTGTATGTGTGTGTGTATGGAGTGAGCAGAGGGGCGTGGCAAGATGAATGATCGCAAGACGCGGGAGTATTGATCCCGAGGACTGTACTCTCTCCTCGGCGGAGTCCCACTCTCTCTTTCTCTCTCATTCTCTCTCTTCGTTCTCTTCCAATCCACCCCTAGAGCGTACGTATCTGTATGCGTCCGCGTGCGTGCGTGTTGCTTCTCTATGTATACGTGTAATTTTCCCTTCTTCTTCCTATTCGTAGTCCTTTTCTCTTTACCTCTCTCTTTCTCTTTCTCTTTCCTCCCTTTCTCTATCCTTTTCCATGCTTCGCACCCCTGTACAGGATGGTGTGCGGTGGTTGGGTTCAGGGTCATGCGTGCACCCCCCCACACCCTCTTTACTTGCTAGCTTGCTTGCTTTCTTCCTTCCGTTGCTTCTGTCCATCCGTTTATTCGTCCGTTCCGTTCCGTTCCTTCCTTTCGCAAGCAGAGCTTGCGTAGCCCGTCGTCTGGATCGAAGCTGAGGAAACCTGGAGGATACTTCTCACCCCGTATATTTCCAGACGGTCACCGAACAGTTCTACGACCGCGAGAGATCAACGACACCAATACGAACAAAATTAGGATGTGCACGTACATGCACGAAGAATTTCTACCCTCCACCCCAACCCCCTCTTGCGTACACCGAACTTACGGATTTTCTCTTTTTTTACTATTACTATTACTATGATCACACCTGTTCTAACCAATCAGAATTCTTTTCAACTTTTAACTCTTCCATTTGATACCGAAAAAAGCTTGAGATGAATGCCGAAAACTGAACGACACGTTGTTTGCGATTATTTTCAGCATTTTTAACTTCATCGGTTAACGTATATTACTATTACTATTATTACTATTACTACGATCACCTGTTCCCACTTATCAGAATTCTTTTCAATTTTAATTTATCCATTTGATACCGAAAAAAGCTTGAGATGAATGCCGAAAACTGGACGACGCAATGTTTGTGACTTTTTGTGAACATTTTCAACTTCATCAGTTAATGTATATTACTATTACTACGATCACCTGTTCCCACCTATCACAATTCTTTTCAATTTTAATTCTTCCATTTGAAACCGAAAAAATCTCGAGATGATTGCCGAAAATACGACACGTTGTTTGCGATTCTTATCAACATTTTCAACCTAATCGGTTAACATATTTTCGTTAAGGGATGTTTGTGGTGATGATGGGCATGTACCACATTCGTATCCCTTTCCTTTCCTCCCCTTTTTTTATTATTTTGTCGAGTCCTACATTCCGAATTTCTCTTCTTCAACCGGGGTCCGATTATATATCGATCGACCAGTCTCCCGATTCCAGAAACGATTTCCTCCTACCCCTCCCGTTGTCCTACCCCTTCACCACCCTCCTCACTTCTCTCCTCATCGTCTGTCGCAAGCAGCCTCCTCGTAATAAAGCCCCTTTTGTCCCGCGAAAGTGGATCCTATTTAAGCGATCGTTTCTGTTAAAGATATCCAGATAAAGTGGACGAACGTTATCTACGTTTTTTCTTTTTCACTCTGGTTATCCTCCCCCTCCCCACCTTCCCAGTTCCTCCTGCTTCTCTTGCTCCTGTTCCTGTCCCCTCAACCCCTTTGGTAGCAGTAATTAAAGCGGCGTATCAACGTACGAGCAGAGGAGGTGGTCCAGGGGAAAAACGCACGAGAGACTTTGTCGAACGAGGGAAAACGAGAGGGTAAAAGAGGGAGGATAAATGAGGAGAGAAAAAGAAATAGAGGGGGGGTAGGATAGGATAAGAACGAAACGAAACGAAACGGAATTGAACGAAGTTAAGCGACAAAACTACATTACGTATCCCTCCCTCTCTTTCTTTTTACGTGTATTGTTA
>NW_014569632.1:369134-378117 GCF_001313835.1 Polistes canadensis | reverse complement strand
GAGAGAGAGAGAGAGAGAGAGAGAGAGAGAGCTTAGCAATTATGTTTGCAATTTAAAAGAAACGAAGCGGTAGGAGACACCATTCCTCGTCGCGTGCCGGTGCTATAATAATGAAGTTTTCTTTTTTTTTTTCTCTCTCTCTCTCTCTTTTTCTTTTTTTTTTCTTTCGTTACCTACTTGCCAGTACAATGAGTGTCCTACTTTGAGATTAATTTCGTCGTGATGAAAAATGAGAGAAGAGAAAATCGTCCCCAACTACGTCGTAACTCTAACGCAAATGAGGTGAGAGGTTTACGAAAAAGGTCATTACCAGTTACGTTTTCTTTGGAGGTGTCTTCTCTCTTTTTTCTTTTTTGTGCTTTTTAAATAAAAAAGAAAGATTAACACATCGTCGTCCAACGTTAGTAAGTATTTTTGAAGTTATACTTCTTATGGGGCACGTTTTGGAAAGTGAAGTTAAATGCAACCGAAAAATCTACACCACGAAGTTGTCGAGATATTTATACGATGCGCGGGCAAATTGAAGTTATTTTTGAGGTTATGGAGGTTATATTCGTTTTAGTACGCTAAAAAACGTACGTACATAAGTACATACATCAGTTTTGTCTTCTTCCATTTGTTTATTAAAGTTATAACGCTTTTGGCGCGTTTTGGTAAATGAAGTTAGATGCAACCGAAAAATCTACACCACGAAGTTGTCGATTATTTACGATGCGCGGGCAAATTGAAGTTATTTTTGAGGTTATGTTCGTTTTGATACGCTAAAGAAGTATAACTTATTAAGTACACACATCAGTTGTTTTTTGTTTTCATTTTTCTGTTCAAAGAATAATGGTATAAAAAAAGAAAGGATTCTTGGTATTTTTCAAAGAACTGATTGACGATGGTTTTCTACGTACGATTGAATTTTTCTAAGAATTTCATTAGCGAGTCTGACCACATTATCTAACCACGATCAATGATAGATCAAATCTAGTTGTTAGATGTTAATATACAATGAAGTTATTGATCATTTCTAAGTAACATTTCATAACATTATGACGTTACGATGATGACGTTTATTGCTATATACAATACATACGTATTAACAACGAGATCGGGTTTAATAATAATCGGGTTCAACAACAATGGACACAGTACTAACGAGACAAACTTTTTATTCGAGGAAAAAGTTGTTTTTACCGTCTCTACTACCTACCCTATTTCCTCATTTTTTTTTCCTTCTTTCTTTCTTTTTCTTTACGTTACCGTCACCCACCACCCCTTTCTTTCTTTACTCTTTTTTTATTTTCTTCCAGCACCTACGATTCCTTGGGTTCTTATAGTTTGTTCATGACGATGTAAAGCGAAAAGTCGATAAAAAAAAAAAGAAAGAAAGAAAAAGTTACTAAATCATAAATTACGTCAAGTTAGCTAACGTAAAAATTTATATAAAGTATATGCTACACATAGAGAGAGAGAGAGAGAGAGAGATGAGGATGAATGCAAAGACTATAAACCAAAGTTAAATTCGCATATTGGGATCATTCACGCACGGATTACAAACCCGATACGTCACTGAACTTTCGAGTATGCCATTTATCATCTATAATTTAACTGGTATGCAACATTATTATACACATAAGCAGACTTTACATACTCTTCTTCCTTGTCTATACCATGAAAGAAGAATTCTATAAGCTTTGTATACCATAAGTACATTGAATATTTCTTACTTCTTAGGGTAGTTTCATGATGAAAAATATATTATACCGGAACGAACTTGATAGAAAAAAAAAAAACAGAAAATACAAGATTCGTTTACCAATTCAATAAAATTTCTCTCTCTCTCTCTCTCTCTCTCTTTAGGCTACAACAAAATTGATTTGTTCAAAGTAATATTTATAACTAACCGGGATGTTATTTTCGTTCTTTAACCGGGGCATCCGTCAAATTGACTCAATCCATTTAAGACACACACACACACACACACACAAATGTCTTGGTAAATGTGTTCAATGAAAAAGTAGATAATTCGTTTCCTTGTTTAGTACCAGAATACATGTATTATATATATAGGTGTATATATAACCACCATATATATTTTTAAACAAGAAAGAGTGTGAGAACTCGTCTGTTTTTCAGGCAAACAAGGTTAGGGGTTTGGTGATGGTGTTATCTATGGTGATCGAAATAATGAAACGATTGAACGAGAATGAATAAAAAAATAAGAAAAATACATGGAAAAGTTTGACGTCTACCGAAATCGGTTTGTTCGTTTGTTCGAATTTAATCTGCACGATTTAAATACTCTACTTCGACGATACAGGAATAACCATAACCCAGCCGATGAAGGCTACCACCACCATCATCACCAACTCGTTTACATCGTGTGTCTGTGTGCTAGTAACTGAAAATTATGCTAGAATAGTAAAGCTTGGCCTTTATTCCTTCCTCGTGGCGAATAACCAATCGAATAAGAAGAAGAAGAACCAAGATAAACATGACGATGAAGCAAAATATTCTAAGTTGGTATAAAACAACGTACGAACCAGCAACAACAGTAGCAGTACCAAGTTAAACCCTAGAGATTTCTGTTCTTCTTCTTCTTCTTCTTTGAATTTTCTTCGATTGATTTACGAGTAACGGTTGTTAACGTGACTCTTCGTTTATCTACCGAAACCTAAATTATTCTTTTTATTAGCCCTTCAATTCGTATTCATCGTTCATCCTCATGTTTCCTATGATAATATTAATATCCTATATACTTGTACGAAAAATTACTATAACGTCAATGTTATTTAATATTATTTTACTCAACATAATTATTATTTTATTGATAATAAATTTTCGATCCGAGCACTGTGTCCACCAAAGATTTCACAGGCTCTTTTTGTTTTTTGTTTCTTTTACAAGCCAAAAAATGCGAATGAATAGTAAAAAAAATGCAAAGTATAACTTTGCCGAACACGAACGTATACAAGTATATATCTATATATATATATATAAGTACATGAAGTTAGGAACGAACGCGTGGGGTAGAAGAATTTCTGCGTCGGAACGTGACTCCTCCCCCTGTTCTCTTCTCTTCTACGATCCTTCGACCCTTCGGCCACCACCCACGCCAAACCTTGGCGCGGACGACAGGACGAAGGACGAAAGAAAAGGAGTCTTGTATAAGGAAGGCGAGATAGATCAATAACAAACCATTATAAGAACTCTCTCTATCTCTTTCTCTCTTTAATAACGAACCTGCCTAGGGGAAAATGTCTTATTCGTAATTTTTATTACTAGAAAATAAAGATAAATGAGAATAAGTAAATAGGAATAAGAAGAAAAATGAGAACACGTGTGTGTATATGTGTGTGTGTGTGTTGGAGGAAGAGAATGAACAGATAAAAATCGATAAGGAACATCGGAAATTTTGGTTTCTTTCGGAAAACCCAGTTTCTACCACGCGGTTCTCTCACATACATAGAAAGATAGATATACACACATATACACATGACCGATCGTTAAGCCCCCAACCAACCCCCTTTTCTTGTTCCCGCTATCGAGCTTCGCAACGGTATTTTCTCTTTCCCTCAACCCCTCGTGAAACCCCTCTAACCCTCTTCTGCCTCTCTTCTATTTCACTGATCCCTTCTCTCGTTCTTTCTCACCCACACCCAACCTCCACCTCCCGACCCTCATCCTCCTTCTTTTCCTTATACTACTACTACTACTACTACTACTACATCTTGCCCTCGAGGCAGTTTCATTAGCCGCGACGAGAACATTTGTTTCTGTCGATGTTTCGTGGCGTTTCGTAGCCACCACCTCCTCCTCCTCCTCCACCACCTCCTCCACCTCGCCATTCCTGTCCCGTTTTCACGCCTTTTAGTTCGTGTCGAAATTTAGCCGAAAAAATTTGGTCGCAAATTAGATAAACCTAAATTTGCCCGTTATTTAAATCATGCACCAAGCAAGGGGCAACACACACGAATCAATTTTCTATCTTTTCTTATTCTTTTCGAAAATGACTTTATTGTTTTTACTTTTTAAAGTTTTATTAAATGTGATGGTTGAAGAAACAAAAAATAAAACCAAGAAGTAACGTGTGATCGTAATTATTAGGTTTTTAAAAGGAACCGAAATGAATAAAGTTCGAATTGGATCGATTAAAAATCGATCATCGAACTCACCTAAGAAAAATCAGCATAATCAAATTCTGCTCGGCAATTTTGTTCCCTCTTCTATCCCATTGACGTATCCATCCATCTTGAGTAGTTGATACTCTCACAACAACATGCTCATCACGCCGGTATATCGTAAAGAATAAAATAACTCGAGCACTCTCGCGCACACCACCATCATCATCGTCATCGTACTCGATATTTCACCACTGACATCGTAAAACAATATTCTAAGAAGATCACGATAGGGTTGGGTTAGTTATATCTTATACGATTGATCGAGACACCACCTCCTTTCAAAAACGAACAATGACGATCTTCCTAGATACATTTTTTCTATGGGTCACCGTCTATATATACATACATACATTGCTTGTTCACCATGAACAACGATATTTAGTTACTACCAATGCGAATTTATATCTCAACGTATTATATATTCACGTATGTGAGATAGTCTGAGATTTACGAGACGGTTAACTGCCTCCAAGCGAGGAATTTCGACGTCAAGAACGCCCCTCGGCTCCAATTCTTCTTTCATCTTCATCTTCATCTTCATCTTCATCTTCAGCTTTCTCCATTTTCCGAAATACTTCCAAGCAAACGCCGGCCGAACACGCATTTATATTTCCACTTAAAATTGGTACATCGATGAAACAAAAATCTCAACCACCCCACCCCCATTGTCATCGTAATAATAACCGAAAAAAAGAAAACAGAAACCATATCATTTATTTCCACCAATATAATAGAAATCAATTGATTCGTTCGAAAGTCCATGTGGTTTTTCCTCGAACAACCCATCATCATCATCATCATCATCAACCCAACCAACCAATCAACCAACCATCCATGAGAGAAATCCATGTCTGACCAACGTGGCACGTTTCCACTTGTCCACCGGCGTGGCTGGCTCTCTCACTACTTCAACCCACACCGATATTAGAAAACTTCCAAATGTGATTGTTCATTTCTCGATAAAACAAACTAATACAAATCCGAAAAAAGTCATCATCAAGATAGACAGTTAATAATAATAATAATGATATATGAGTAAGAGAAACGCCCGTATCCGTGGGTTAAACGTTTCGCGAGGTCGTCGAGCACTGACTCTCCTCGATTGTCCGGTCGAGCGATCGAAAAAGGAAGAGAAGAGTGGTAGGAATGAAAGGAGGGTGGGTGGGTGGTTAAATGGGTGGCTTAGTGAGTGGTAGAAAAAGATAGAGAGAAAGATAAAAGTGTCTTTTTAATAGGATGACGATTCGTCGCGAACTATAAATCCGTTTGAAACGTTTAAGTTTAGTCTGACGATGAAAAATAACTTATACGTCGGTTGTACCACCAGAGTTGTTCACCGGTGTCGTCGTAGTCGTCTCTCTTACCGGGTCCTCTACACCGTAGCCACGATTGGTCTGAAGCACTGCTACACCCTCCTATCCACCACCTTCTTTATCTTTCTCTCTCTGTTTCTCTCTTTCACTTTGGTGGAAACGTTCGGCGTCGGCGTCGGCGTCGGCGTCGACTTCAGCCGGCGGGGGGCACCACCGAACGGGCATCACTACCACCACCACCACCACTACTACCAATACTATTACCACCATCACCACCACCATTACCGACGCCGACGCCGACGCCGACGCCCGTACGACACCGATCGATAGTCACAGCAGTCGACGACGCCGCGAGAGGACGACGACGTCCGACCGCGACGTCCAAACTCCTCCTAACTTTCGATTATCCTTCCTACTCACTCTCTTTCTCTCTTTCTCTAACTCAACTATTCGCCTACGTTCGCCTAATATACTTTTATATGGGGTTATAGTACCTATCTATCTATCTACCTTACCTAACCTCGAGTGAACTTACTCGTTATCCAAATTTAATGCAACTGGAATGTTGTTTATATTATTACTAAGTTTAATTCTTAGGGATGATTTTTTTTTTCGACAGGTTTAAATTAAATGAATCCGTTGAACGGATTTTTTAATAAATTATCCGTTGAACGTTTCGTCCCTATATTTTGGGACTTCCTCAGCAACTCGATAGTTATGTTCACTAGTCAATCTAACATCATTTCTCATTACATTATTACTAAGTTTAATTCTTAGGGATGTTTTTTTTTTCGACAGGTTTAAATTAAATGAATCCGTTGAACGGATTTTTTAATAAATTATCCGTTGAACGTTTCGTCCCTACATTTTGGGACTTCCTCAGCAACTCGATAGTCATGTTCACTAGTCAATCTAACATCATTTCTCATTACAGTCATAAGTATTTACTATCTTATATATAGAGTCAATTTTAAACCGTTATCCTACCATAACTTTTCGAACACTATATTTATCTTTATGCATTTATTATACATTTCATTGTATACGTATACAAATATAGAAAATGTATTAGTGAAATTTTGGATAAATCAAAATCACAAGTGGTTATAAGGGGCTTGAGAATAGGTTAATTCATTAATCGAATTTTGTTTATTTTTTTTTTAATTTTTCTTTCCTTCTCTATCAATTTTCATACTTCCTTCTCATCGTATACGCATATTATACACGTACTTTGCTGGTATATATATATATATATATATATATATGTATGTATATATATATATATGGTAGCTGTCTAGCTCGAAAATTTCATTAAGACCTCGTTGAGAAGTAGCACGCTTGCGAAGAATTCGTAAAACGTTATATACTACTCCTTCCGTTTTCTCTTCTCGTACGTACTCTACCTATCCACCTACCTACTCTCTCTCTCTCTCTCTCTCTCTCTCACTCTCACACTCTCTCTGCTTAACTTTAAGTCGACGTACATACACGTTGCACGTAATGTGAACCGGATGAAGAGTTTCACACGAACATACATATATATATATATATATACACATAGATTCGTATACAACCGAATACTTACTCTCTCTCTCTCTCTTTCTCTCAAATATGCGAAAAATAAAATGACAAAAAAATATATAGGAAGTTAAGAAGAAGAAGAAGCATAGGGAAAGGGTTGTGTAGTACAAATAATGGGAATGAAACACTAGGGAGAAACTAATGAATGTGTATACATATATGTGTTTGTTGAAAAAAAAAATAAGAGAAAGAACAGAGAAAGAGAGAGAGAGAGAGAGAGAGAGAGAGAGAGAGAGAGAGAGAGAGAGATAGATAGATAAGAAAAGTCATCACGGTCACCGTGCAACACGCTACGCCACTACGCCGTCATTCATTGATTGCATTGTAGCGTGAGGTTTGCCTTCATGAACGTACTGTGAACGTACGTTGCACTACGTTACGCTACTGCTAATGTGCGACGTATGAAAGGAAGAAAAAAGTGGGAAAGAGAGGGTGAAAGGGTAAAGGGGGGGGATGGTGGTGGTTGTTTGGAAGTGTAAAGGGGTTGAAGAAAAACGTGAAAAGGGGAAAGTAAGGATAAAAGAAAAGTAGGTTCTCTCTTTTCCTGTTATATTCCTATCTTTCTCACCCCTACCAACCAACCAACCACCACCCACCCCTTTCTACAGCTTTTCATTCTGGCTTTGAAACGAAATGATACGAGACTCGGTCGAAGATTCAACATAAAAGTACATTCCCGTTGGTGACACGAACGAGTGAGAAGATCACTCCCGACAAAAAAAATCAGGCTTTTCTTTAAAACAAGAAACAAAGATACAAAGAAATATTTCGAGAATGAAGAAGACACGAGTAACAAATCCCCTCCTCTCCCACCACCACCCCTCCTGCGCGTGATTTCTTTTTCTAGGTCGCAAATGAATCTACCAATGATTGTTAAATAAATTCAGAATGATATACTTACGTAGATATGTGTACACGTGTGTGTTTTAATATTTATATGGATAAATCGTTTTAATGGGGAAACAAAATTCGAAAGATTCGTGACGACATGGTTTTTCCAAGATTCCTATAACGTTATAAATAAGTAACCATCCCCATTGAAGAAATACAAAATAATTTTTATCAATGTGAACATATTTTTCATCTATATGTTCAACATAAGTGGTGTATGGTAAATACTCATGGAAACTCTCATTTAAAGTATCGAATTTTAACTTGAACGATTGAATGTATATCATCACATCTTTTACGAATATTTTTATTTTCATCGTCAATAAATTTGGTCGGGTTTGCGAGTTTTATGAAATAAAAAAGGAAGAAATAAAGAATGACAAGAAGGGAAATATAGGGGTGGTATGGGGGTGAGGAGGAAAGGAAAAAAAGAGAGAATGTGAAAAAGAGAGAAAGAGAGACGTAGATTATAGCGTAACGTAAAAATGAGTGTCGAAAGGGAAAAAGTGTAAGATAAGTCATCATGGTCAACGTGCGGCGCCACGTCACGCCATGTATTCCGTCATTCATTGATTGTATCATACCGTAACGAGCGTACTCAGCGCGGGAGTAACGTGCACGTAACCTCACGTGGTCGTCGTTCCAAAGCGAGAAAAGTATGGTGGTGAGAAAAAAAAAGAAAAAAGAGACACAAATAAATGTACAAACTTAGGTTGGGGATATAACTATACTTTTCATGCAACAAGATAACTATCGTTTTACATATCATTATGTATATATTTGTGTGTGTGTAAATATATTCGCATACTTGCTTAAAAAATTAATAAAATTAATGAACATAATAAATGAATTTTATGAAAATTGTGTTAAAGAAAGATAGAAATTTTCGGTTATTCTATTGATTATTTTCTGTCTCTTTTTCTCTCTTTCATGTGTGCATAATAATATATCGTTCGTATCTACTTTTATAGTGTTAATATTCGATCACAAAAGTATCAAATACAAAAAAAAGAATTCATTATATTT
>NW_014569632.1:362495-367719 GCF_001313835.1 Polistes canadensis | reverse complement strand
TCTCTTTCTCTCTTTCGTGTGTGCATAATAATATATCGTTCGTATCTACTTTTATAGTGTTAATATTCGATCACAAAAGTATGAAATACAAAAAAAATTCATTATATTTGAAAATAATTCAGGTAACCTCTACATATATAATTATTTCTGCGAGTGTGAGTTCTTAAAAAGCATTGAGCGCCCACTGCCCACCGCAGAAATGTGATTCGTTCACGTCTGGCCCAGGGTAATTCCTTAATCCTATAATGAAATACAAACGTGTGCTCGAGCTATTATGCGAGCCAAACGGCCGAAGTAATAATAATGTCTAAGGGGAAGAAACTAGGAGAGACTTTAACAACCAACCAACCAACCAACCAAATTGTACGAGAGAAATATCGCATTAAAAGTATTAAGTTCTTTTTATTTGAAAACTTATGATGAATATCAGTGGCTTGCGATTGAACTATTGAAATTTCTTGAAAATGTTCTTCTTCGAATCTTCTCTCACTCTCTCATTCACACCACTATCTCAGTGTTGGTTACCGATCGTTATCGTTATTCACCAAATTCCACTAGATTTGGTGCTTTTTACTATATAGATAAAGATTAGATAGGTGGAAACTAATCGATGTTTCATTAGCCGCACGCGATACAACAAACACGCTTTGAACAAAATCGGATTTCATAAGACAGTAATATGTATGGGGCGGGGGGGCCCATGGTTATAGCATGGTATGGCATTGTCGTGTGTTCACGTTCCTTTGAAAACGCCCATAGATCTTATTCCTTTGCTGCACACATCCACTTCTTCTTCTTATTCTTATTCTCATCTCCTACCACCACCACCACCACCACCCAGCTCCCAACCCAACCCATTCCATTCGATCGACAAAAATTCTCTACATTCCTTTCATTCTACAGGATTTTCCGTAGCAATTTATATCGTCGGATAGCCCGAATAAAAGACCAACCAATGTTGGGGAAAAAAAAGTTCAGAAGCGAAGACAAAACGCCACTTCTTTCTTGGCTTGAATAGAAGAAGAAGAACGTGAACAGCACTCGCTCGAAGTACATCGAATGAAAAGGGCAAAGTAGGGAAGACACAGTAAGGAAAGAAGATAAAAAAGAAAAAGAAAAGTAAAAATCGAAATCCCAGCATCGACGTTATGTTGATTTTCGAGCTTACGTTTTATAGAAAAGGCACACGACAAACACAACAGGTTACGAATTCAACTTTTTTCGCATTTTATTCTCTAGTTTTCTTTCGTCGAATGATTAATACTTATCAAATATATAACAATTAAGATAGATAGTTATATAAAATAAATAAATAAATAGTGAATGATCAAAATATAAAAAGAAATACAAGAAAAATATACAAGACGACTAAAAAGTATGACGAGATACGAGAGAATCGAGAGGAGCATGGTCTAATTAAGAGACGTAGGTTTATTAAGCTCCAGGTTTAAAATAGAATACGACACACTGCCGAGGAATGTGTAAGGGCACAGGCCGTTTTTATTGTCGCCCTAAGATTAACTCAAACGAACTTTTCTGTAACTTTAAACCTAAAATTCATGTTCCCGAATTACGCACGATTTCGTATTGTATTTTATGCTCGCATGATCTTCATTCGTAGAAAAATAAAAACATTTTCAATATTACAGAATAATTGTGACAAAAATATCTTTCATTTTTCGTTTTATTATCTTCATTCACACCATATTCTTATTCCTTATCTTTATCTTTATTCTTTATCTTGTTTCCTTTAGCTCAGCAACCAGTTGAAGAAAAATTGGGACGAGGTGCGGATCGATCGGTCTTAAAACCGCGTTATTCGTCTCGTAAAACGTAAATGTAAGAAGAGCGGGCACAAGAAAAGAGAACCGAAGCTCGAGAACCGATCGATTACCGGTCGTGTCTGAATTTAGGTTAACTGAAGGACCACGAGGAAAAAAGGCCGCCGCCAAAGGAAAGGGAAGGGAAGGGAAGGGAAGGGAAAAAAGAACCTCGTGATAAAAACAGCGCGACCCAAGAGAGAAAGCAAAAGAGAAAGAAAGAACAGGGAGAGGAGGGAGAGGGAAGGGGGTAGAGTAAATCAAAAAAGATATTCTTACGAATCGTCTCTATTATTTAAGTGAACATATA
The DNA here is from genome assembly GCF_001313835.1 of Polistes canadensis. Lineage (NCBI taxonomy): Eukaryota > Metazoa > Arthropoda > Insecta > Hymenoptera > Vespidae > Polistes > Polistes canadensis. The sequence continues at coordinate 365,589 of NW_014569632.1, read as the reverse complement.
AACTACTACACTCGTTTCTTCATAAATGATACGACACTTTAGTATAAGGTCGAAGATCACAGTTAAAAATGCAATCGATCGATCGTAAATACATCTCGAATAGATATTCGACATAGAAATGCAATTTTATTTATTTCTAGATGCATCAATTGTAATATATAAATAAATTGTGCATCTTTGAAATTTTTTCGAAAAGTTTTGGTAAATATTTTTTATACTAAAAGTGTATAGATTTTAATGAAACTTATATTAAATTGAAGTACACTCTTTTGTCTAAGCGTAAAATACCTTATTGAGTTATAAATCAATCTGCAAAGGTTCAGAAAATGTCAGAGAATGCAATGCTGTAAATTGTGCATCTTTGCAATTTCTTTGAAAAGTTTCGGTAAATATTTTTTATACTTTTAGCAAATGGATTTTAATGATTTTTATGTTAAATTAAAGTGCACACTTTCAGCTACGCGTAGAATACTTTTTTGAGTTATAAATCAATCTGCAAAGGTTCAGAAAATGTCAGAGAATGCAATGCTGTAAATTGTGCATYTTTGCAATTTCTTTGAAAAGTTTYGGTAAATATTTKTTATACTWWWWGYAAAYAGATTTTAATGAWWYTTATATTAAATKRAAGTACACTMTTTTGTCTAAGCGTAAAATACCTTATTGAGTTATAAATCAATCTGCAAAGGTTCAGAAAATGTCAGAGAATGCAATGCTGTAAATTGTGCATCTTTGCAATTTCTTTGAAAAGTTTYGGTAAATATTTKTTATACTWWWWGYAAAYAGATTTTAATGAAACTTATATTAAATTGAAGTACACTCTTTTGTCTAAGCGTAAAATACCTTATTGAGTTATAAATCAATCTGCAAAGGTTCAGAAAATGTCAGAGAATGCAATGCTGTAAATTGTGCATCTTTGCAATTTCTTTGAAAAGTTTTGGTAAATATTTGTTATACTAAAAGTAAACAGATTTTAATGAWWYTTATATTAAATKRAAGTACACTMTTTTGTCTAAGCGTAAAATACCTTATTGAGTTATAAATCAATCTGCAAAGGTTCAGAAAATGTCAGAGAATGCAATGCTGTAAATTGTGCATCTTTGCAATTTCTTCGAAAAGTTTTGGTAAATATTTTTTATACTAAAAGTGTATAGATTTTAATGAAACTTATATTAAATTGAAGTACACTCTTTTGTCTAAGCGTAAAATACCTTATTGAGTTATAAATCAATCTGCAAAGGTTCAGAAAATGTCAGAGAATGCAATGCTGTAAATTGTGCATCTTTGCAATTTCTTTGAAAAGTTTTGGTAAATATTTGTTATACTAAAAGTAAACAGATTTTAATGATTTTTATATTAAATGAAAGTACACTATTTTGTCTAAGCGTAAAATACCTTATTGAGTTATAAATCAATCTGCAAAGGTTCATAAAATAGCAAAGAATGCGATGCTGCAATTTTTTTCCTACTTTGCCATTTCTTTAAAAAGTTTTGGCGAATATTTTTTATACTTTTAGCAAACGGATTTTAATGATTTTTATATTAAATTAAAGAGCACTCTTTTTTCTACACGTAGAGTATAAATTTGTGTTATAAATCAATTTGCAAACGTTCAAAAAATGGCAAAGAAAAGTTGGCGGATTAGGCAATGTGAGCAATGCCTAAAACCAGGCATTGTTAACAATACCGGCCTAGGTTCCAAACCACCCCCGGCAATGTTAACAATGCCTGGCCTTAGGCATTGCTCACATTGCCTGACACGCAAACTTTTCTTTGCCATTTTTTGAACCTTTGCGAATTATTTTATAACTTAAATTTATACTCTACGTGTAGCCAAAAGAGTGCTCTTTAATTTAATGTAAAAATCATTAAAATCCGTTTGCTAAAAGTATAAAAAATATTCGCCAAAACTTTTTAAAGAATTGGCAAAGTAGGAAATATTTACATCACTGCATTCTCTGATATTTCCTAAACCTTTGCAGATTGATTTATAACTCAAATTTGTATTCTACGTGTAGATAAAAGAGTGCACTTTAATTTAATATAAGTTTCATTGAAATCTATTTGCAAAAAGTATAAAAAATATTTGCCGAAACTTTTCAAAAAAATTGCAAAGATGCACAACTTACAGCATTGCATTCTCCGACATTTCCTGAACTTTACATGCTAAATTTATAACTCAAAAAAGTTTTCTACGTGTAGATAAAAGAGTGCACTTTAATTTAATATAAAAATCATTAAAATCCGTTTGCAAAAAGTATACAAAATATTAACCAAAACTTTTCAAAGAAATAGCAAAATTGTACAATTTACAGCATTGCAATCTCTGATATTGTGTGATCGTATGGCTCCGTGTGTCTATGTCTCTGAATGTATTCTTTCCTATGTTGTTTAAATAGAAATTTAATATTCTATAGAATATCAAAGTATTATGTTCGATGCCTAAGAAAAAGTGGAAGAAATTTTCAATCTCCCACTTCGTCTGAAGGCTCTTTGCATTCACAGTAATGCCGAAAAATTACTAGCAATGACTGATTTCCGGCTTTGACGGTAACATATATAATCCGAGAAGAAATAAAAAAGATGATAGGGTAAACTAGAAACGATTATGGAAACCAATGAGATTTCCAGAGAAGACACATTTACTCGCAATGATGTCTGGTCTTTGCGTGACACGATAAGAAATACGGAAGAAGATGAAGATGAAGATGATGATGATGAAGATGAAGAGTGTGGAAAAGAGAAAGACAAGTATCAACGTGGAAGAAGAAGCCACGAGGAGACACCGCGAGAGTTAGGATTAAATATAACCGTAGCTCGGGCTATTTATAAAGATTAACTTGTTGGCGAGATAACGAAGGAAGAAGAAGAAGAAGAAGAAGAAGAAGATGGGAGACGACAACGGCGCTAAATTGTCGCAACAATTGTGCGAGAACCGCCGGATTCCGGGGACGAAATTCTTCGTGCCACATCGAGCTTCGACCTCGTTTCGCTTAGACGCCAATAATGAGAGAAAGAGAGAGAGAGAGAAAGGGAATAGTCGTTGCATTCATAGAACAGAAAAAATTACATGGAATGCAATTTGAATCTTATCAAA
>NW_014569632.1:301229-361806 GCF_001313835.1 Polistes canadensis | reverse complement strand
ATTGTTTTTTTAAACTAATACAACAATAAATTGTTACTTAATAAATAATATTCTATTTTCCATCGAAAGAACTTAAAAAAAAAAGGAAAAGTATAAACGAGTAATAATGAGAAAAATGATAAGGGATTAGTAAAACAAATACTAATGCCGGGCATCGAATGGTTGCTTGGAAAATCGATAAAAAAGGGAAGAAAAAGAACGTGGCGTTGAGAGCGTCATTAAAAAGCAGTAGTTTCGTAGCTCACGTATTACGAGCAAAGTTCATGCACCTCGAGCGTGCTTTTCCTCGACGAAGACGACGACTATGGTGGCGGGGGAGACAACAACGAAGACGAAGAAGCCGACGATGGAACGTCGGCATCATCTGGAATTTTATTTACACACGGCGTTCCACTACCAACGATACTACTACAACTACTAATACTATCTACTATCATCACTAACTCATACATAAAGATGCACATATATATACACACACACGCATAAATAGTCGTGAGAGAGCAACATCGGCGCGACACGTGCTTAAAAAAAAAAGAAAAAAGAATGAAAAAAAGAAACGAGGGTAAGAATGTTAGGCTCGTCCATTGAGAAGTCACTTTCCACATTTACACTTACAGCCTAATCGGTTGGTTCATTCGTTTCGAAAAAGGGAATAGGACGAATAAGAAGAAGAAGAGAAAGAATAGAAGAGAGGATGGAAATGAAAATGGAAAAGTGAAAAGAAATACAATAGAAATGTGAAATGCAAGTGTGGAAGAGTCAAGGAAACCGAAAAAGAACAGAAAAAAAAAACTGATGTGTGTACTTATGTATGCACGTAAGAAGTTATACTTCTTTAACGTACCAAAACCTCAAAAATATCTTCAATTTGCATGCGCATCCTAAATAATCGACAAGTTCGTGGTGTCGATTTTTCGGTTGCATCTAAACTTCACTTTCCAAAACGTGCCAAAAGAAGTATAACTTCAAAAAAAAATGGAAGAAGAACCCTTGATGTGTGTACTTATGTACGAACGTAAGAAATTATACTTATTTAGCATACCAAAACGAATATAACCTCAAAAATAACTTCAATTTGCCCGCGCATCGTGGTGTAGATTTTTCGGTCGCATCTAACTTCACTTTCTAAAACGCCTCAAAAGAAGTATAACTTCCAAAAAAAAATACAATAGGTTACGACATCCTTTCCTCATTATCTCATCCCTACCTAAAAGGCACCTGATAACGCGTAACGCAGCTGTGAGCAGTGCCCTTTCTGACACACACGATGCCACTTTTTTCGGTTGCATTCACGACGAGTAGAGGATACTCGATTCCATTGCGGATATGATTAATGACGTTACCGTACTACTTTTACTTGTAGAACTAAACCACCACTACAACCACCACCATAACCAGCATCCATCCTTTTTATCATCGATTAAAGTTATCGATTCCGAATTTATTCGACGCACACATTTCTTTTACATTTTGAATACTACGACAAATTACCTTATATTTTATAAATCATTACTCATTACTGATTATTTGTTCTCATACAGATTACGATTGTTCTTCATTTTGTTTTTTTCTGATTTCTTGTTTAATTCTCATGCAACTTAAATCATTCCTAAAGATTTATCATTGCGATACTCGAGCAAGGACCTCGGCTATCCTTTTTCTCTCTTCTCCGAAATTGTCTTCCTTGTTACTTGCGAAATCCGAATTGTGCACTCTTAAGTGCAGCGAACCGTGTAAAAGAGCGAGAAGAAATCAGCAAAGAAGAAGAAGAAGAAGAAGAAGAATAGAAAAGGGAAACCGTGTACTCCTTTAAACGGGCAACCAACGTTTGCCCTCGACTGATCGTTTGTTAAACTTTTTCGACGTCTACGAGGATTACTCTTTTTCGTAAATTTATTCCTCTTGGCTAATAGCCCTTTCCCTTCCCCACCCACCGCCACCCACCCATGTTTGCTCGACCGAACGAAACCTTTTATAAATCTATCTCTTTATCTTCGGAAAATAAGATTTTCCGCGTTCGTAACGAAACAACCATTACGAGTAGTTCCAGTAAAGAAACAAAAAAAAAACCGAAAAATTCGAAAGGGATCGATCTTCTTTATTAACGAGAAACTCACATTTCTCCCTTTAATCCTCTCCCTAATTATCTTTTTTATTTTTCCCCGTTTCCTTCTTTCAACAGTCAAGGTCGCACAGAACGAGAGGATGGTTGGAGGGTTGGTTGGTTGGTAAGCCCGGTGAAAAATAGAGGAGGACTAAACGCGAGTCGACGTTTCTTCGAGATTTTTCAGACCCGAGCTTTTTTATTCGAATAAAAGCGCCAGTGGCGTGCTTTGATCTCTGGGTCCTTTGAAGGGTCGTTGAATCGACTCGAAACTGCTGCTGCTGCTGCTGTTGGGGCGCTGCTGTTGGGGCGCCGGGCGACGCGTTAAGTTTTACGTTGCTTGTCCCACTGCCCTTATACGCGCGTACCAAAATTAGCTAGATTGTTTTTTTCTTTTTTTCTTTTTCGGTTTGTTTTTCTTCCTCTTTCTCTCATCATTTCCTCCCTTTTTATACCTAACCCCAGCCTTCATTCAAAGCACCGAAAAGCAAGCGTACGAAGGGTTGGGTTGGATTGCTAGTTTTCGGAGGAACCTACCTCGGTTGAGGAGAATCCGAACGAGGATGAAGGGGTGGTGGCGTTTAACATCGACCATTTCCATTTCCGGTCTATCCATTGATCCCTCGACAAGTCTTTTAACGCGATCAAAACATTTTCCTGTCGCGATAAAATACCGGAAAAGAGTCAGCAGGACTATTTAGTAATCGGATTGTGTGTTGGGTTAAGGGAATTGTGGATGATGCAGGTAAAGTGTCAAGTGTGTTTTTTATTTTTCTTTTTTTCTTTTTTATTATTATTATTATTTCTTTTTTATTTCTACACAGTAGGTGTACAAGCAAATTACATTTACGTCAGTCCGAAACGAATTACACGAATAAATCGAACGACGACAATTTCAAGAGGATGACGTGACGTGACGTGAATTTAAAAAATGAAAGAAAAAAAAAAAATAAACCTAAAATTTTTTTTCAACCACACGTACGAAATAATGCATCTACGAATTTCTGATAAAGAAAAACATAAAAGACTACAATGATCGAGAAATTCAGTCGAAAACAAACATATTTCTATTACTCTACAGGTTTCGTTCTTGTTTTTTTTTTTTTATGCATTTATCAGACTCGAATTTTGATTTCATCCGAATAAACACAAACGCACATGAGTAATGTGTTTCTCTCGTTTCTTCGTAACATCGATTAATGTTCGAATTATTATTTCGAGAATAAGAAGACAATTTATAGATGGGATCATTCATAATACAATCATTCCTTTTCCCACGTTCCCGATAAGAAATATTATACAAGATTTCTGACGTCAAAGACCGAAGACGCGGTCATTGGTCGAATAATAAGAATATTCGTCTTTCTGATACTATTAGACGTTCCTGTAATTAGTCGCGATCGATGAGATAAAAGAAAAGATGAAGATAGAAATACAAAGATAGAAAGAAAAATTGAAAGTAAGAAAAAGAAAAATGGGGAGAGGGAGGAACACAAAATAAAGAAAGAAAATTCAGAATAGAAGAAAGGAGAGTACCGTTTGACTCGTCATTGTGTGTAGTGTTGGGAAAAAAGAGTTGGGTAAAGAAAGAGAAAAATAAAATGACGGAGAATGAACCGAAAGATGAAGAAAGCAAGAAAGCAAGAAAGAAATAACGAATATGAACGAAGGAAAAAGCGAGTTGAAGGGAAAGAGTTAAAGCTGGATGAAGAGGAAGAGGAGGTGGAAGAGAAGAAGGAGGAGGAGGAGGAGGAGGAGGAGGAATGGGGGGGGCATAGTTCGCGCTCGTTGCTCCTTGCTCGTTAGTCACGGCCTCGTCTTTATGAATGGGTTCGTTCGTGGCTTACGAGGAATCGTACTATCTCTACTACAACCATTCTCCTGGTCTCTCTCTTTCTGCAACAGGGTTTGTGTCAGCCGTCCTCTTCCACGCCTACTCCGCCTCTTCCTCTTTCTCCTCCTCAAGGGAGTCGCTCGAAACCCCTTACACAGAGAGAAAGAGAGAAAGAGAGAGTCACCGACAATGGAAGGCGGTTGCGAATCGATCGTCTACCTCGTCGCCCGGCGCCGACTACGCGCGGAAACGTATTCCACCAAAAGGACGAAGAAACACATATACATACATGTATATATCCTAGAGAATAATATAAGGGTGGAAATGGTAAGAGAAAGATGAAGAATTCAGAATAAATCCGAAAAAAAATTAGTTTAAATTTTGAGTTAGTCAGAAATTTCTTCTCAGACAACTTCTTCATCGTGCTACTTGTTAACTGAGATCAAATAGAACAAAAAAAATGATAAAAACGATGGAATAGGAGGAAGAGGAGGAGGAGGAAGCAACGGGTGAGATAGTCAAACGTATGATGATAATGAAAGAACGGATGGTTATGTGAACAATTCATTGGTCTTTCTCGAATCATTACGAAAAATAGAAAGAGAGAAAGAAGATAGAGAGAAGAGAGAAGAGAGTGGAGAAGAAATAGAAGCGCCGAAATATTGTGAGAGTATCGCGAGCCGTAGGGCGCGGCTGAATTCTCGTCTCTTCGGCAGGGTGAGAGACGGCAAAGGAAGGAGACGAAAGACGTAAGGAAGTGGAATAGGAGATGGTAGAAAAAGGAGGACGAAGGGGGAAAACGAGGAGGTAGAAGCACCACCACCACCAGGAGGAAGAGGAGGTGAAGAGAGGAGAGAAAAGAGGAGGCGTTTATCATTCGTATCGCAGGCCTACTTTGGACCGCGCAGCCTTTTGCGCAGCCTTTTGCCTCTTAGGAGGTCTGCTCGTTCTCCGTAACTAGAAGAGCGAGAACGAATGAGAAAGAGGAGGTGCAGAGGGAAAGAGGGAACGTGGTGAAGAGGGAGGAAGGGAGCCGTCGGTCGCGGGGCAAGACGAGAAGGGAGGGCTCGATGGTATTCGAGGAATGTCATGTAATAATCGGGCGGCCATTTGAGCGTCCGTTTTGACGATAGGCGGCGCTACTAGTCGACTCAGTCGCGCGCGCGCGCGCGACTGCTTGCTCCAAGGAGCCTGCGAAGGGATAGAAAGGGATAAAAAGGGAGAGGAAGGAAGGGAGAGAAAAGCAATGGCTAAGCCTCGTGGCAACGATCGCCGACGATGAACCCCTCTTGACGGGGAACCCTCTCCCTTACTCCTCACTTCCCATTTCCAACCCCTCTACCCCTCCTCATCATCCGAGCGTGGGCCATCGATTATGCGCCGCGAAATTAAGCGCGATAACTTTTCGACGACGAGAAGGGCCCCCGCATGCATATTCGTGCTTATTCTAAAAGAAGGTGCGAAAATGTATAGAGATCTTCTTTATTTTTCTTCTTTTCTTCTTTTTCTTTTTCTTTTTCTTTTTCTTCTTTTTCTTCTTCCTCTTCTTATCTTCGACTGCTATTATATTGTATCCTTTTAACGCGTAAACTCGAAGCTCTCGAATAAAAAACATACACGTAGATATATTAGATACGTTAGTAGTTGGTCGTTTGTAACAAATACCGGAAAAGATCGATATCATATTTACAATACCGTATGCGGGTCACTCGGTCACGAATGCAAGCAAAGTGGTACTTCAGAGAGCGTTAAATTCGTTTAACGAGAGCTTACTATGTAAGCGCGACACATATTTATCTGTTACGATTTTAGGAATATGAAGGAATTAAGATAAATGTGAATGAATTAAGTTATATAAATTAATTGAATGTGTAACTAGATGGCTGGCAGAGCAGGCAGGCAGGCCAATGCTTAGAAGGACGAAAGGGTGGAACGAACGGTGGTTTAAAAACAGGGTTGCGGGGTAAGGGAGGAATCGAAGCTTAAAACGGGGCAAGGAGCGAGAGAAAAAAGAAAGAAAAAAAAAAAAAACCGGTATTTTTGCGTCGAGCACCAGCAAGGGGTGCATTTCGTTGCGATTATAAAAGGCAGGGCAACCCCCGGTGTGTCTAGACGACGTGGCCTCCTATCAAAAACAGACCACCGAATTGAAAAGCCCGAAAGGGCAAGGAACTCGTCACAATGCCAAGAAATTAAAGTTTCTCTATATATTCACCTATATACTCGTTCTTCGAGCACTCGTTTTCTTCTTTTTTCTCTCTCGCTCACTCTTCCCATTTCTATTTCTTCTTTTACTCGTCCACAACGCTGGAACTCTAGTCCTCTCGATGTTAAAACTCGACGTCGTGCGAGGGGTAAGGAATAAAAAGAAGAGATTACCTCGCGCGGAATAGACGAAGCTCGTACTTATGCCTTTCGAAAATGTTCTCAAGGGTCTTTACGGATCGGGAAAAACGTAAGAAATTTTCTATGATGATCGTTCGATCTAAATCCTAGGTAGATATTCGAGGAATCGTATCGTTTCGCACAGAAATTAAAAACGCAAAGCATTGAGATACTCGATAAACTGTCGCCCGGTGCTAATTGTCATCGCCAATCCCTGAATAATTTACATAATCGCACCTGATTATCAGTAGTTTTTAGGTTTCCCATATGTATTCTCGTTGCCTCGCGTCATCGACGTTGTGGTATATCCTTAAAGAATCCCATAAACGTTTTTTAATGCCTCGTTTCATCGAATTGCCGATTTCAACCTGTCCCAAACGCTGATGTTCGTACTTCGATCGAAATGCCACGTTTTACAGAGTACATAATTTTTTAAGAATCTTCAGAACACACGGAGGTTGAATACAGACTACCGATAGATTATTAAAGTCTAGACTAATTTGAAATAAATCGTTTGTTCTCGTGAAAGGATGACAAGGTATATGAGGAATCCACGATGATTCGTTTATTAGATGCGAATCATTCATTGACGTTTTAAACGGAAGTATGAATCAGAATAAGAGTCACCTGCGAAACTTAGAAATAAATCATAGAGTATTTTACTTGAGTTTTGAAATTATTTAGTGGAAGGACTTGGAACGTTGAATAACCATAATTTGCGAGGTCGATTTCTTAGAAGGACCAAGAAAAGAGAGAATGAATTTACAATAAAATTCTATACCATTCATTCTCGCTCGTTAATTCATTAATACGAAACTAAATTACCTTGAAACATTCTCTGAACGACACCCAAATCTATTATACGTTATTTATTCTCTTTCTCTTGTTAACATTGACGAGAGATAAAAAGGAACTCGCTAATACTTTTTTATGTTTTCTATCTATAACGCGCGTTTAGAAATTGAAATTGATAAACTACTTTTCAAATGCTAGAAAATAAAGTCTCATTGTCAGCTAGGACCAACTCTACGAGTACATTTTTTAAGTATTTTTCTCTACGTTTCATTATGTTTTTATAAATATACATTGAAAACTAAATGAAATAAAAAAAGAGAGAGGAATTCATCCGACCCACGTAAAAAAATAGGTTTTATCGTAGGGTCCAGTTCGATAAGAACATCCGCGGTCCGAGTGTGATACGTCAAACTCGGAAATTGACTCTATATTTACTATTACAAAAATCAAGAGATTAAAAGAAAAATTATTAACGAAAATTTATGGGGTTAATCAGTAATATCATAACAATCGATAAAACGCAATGTTCTTTACGATAATTACATTTCTTTGTGATGCGTAAGCTCTCCAAGTCATTGAATCATTCATTCTATAGAAGAAAAATCAACGAACTGGTACAATAAAGCTACGATAGATGGCACCAGTAAATAGACGATAGGTTAAGAGCCGAGATCAGTCACCCTTGTATATGTATAGGAAAGAAGATCGTCTATTGGCGCCTTCTTTTCTTTGATATTAACCGCAACGTCGCCATTTTCTCAAACAAACTCATATTATTTCTTTTCTCAAAATGACTAATCTCATTATGCATACGAGTACAATAATAACAATTACAATATACATAAACGTTTAAATGTATCAGCATATAAGAATCGAATGAATCATATGTATCGAATACTCGATATCTCTAACCTTGCAGTTTGTTTTTGCTTCGATATTTCAAGGAAAAATATATCGAATAATACGAGTTCTTGATAGAAAATCTATTTAAATAAATGAGAATGTCTAATATTACTAGGGTTTTACGATCGTTTAAAGCACTTTTCTACGAAAGCATGATGACGTAACGAATATAACACTCGTGCCATTGTATACAACTTATTTAAAAGTAACGATTCATGGCATTAACGTTTATAACGACAACAGACGATTACTATATAACATAGAATTACGTACAAAATAGAATGATCAAACGAATTTAGCAGGAAGGTAGGTAGGTCGTCGTCGTCGTCGTTGTCTTGTAGCCGTGCAAGAAAATTCCGTTGATGAAGAAGGATGAAAATTGTGTAGCTCGGGACGTCGGAGTATCTACGTTAATCGAATTTGTATAAAGGCATCCGAAGGCAGAAAGGAATCTGACAAGGCGTGCAACGATGGAGTGGCGACGCAAGTGCCGACCGCGTGCCCTTTTTCTGTTTCCTCCTTTTTTTCAGGCTTGGCGGTCGAGGTAAACATAAGCTCTGAGTGCACCCAGTGGCGCCCCCTAACCGATAAAACGCCATACAAAATCGTTCTTTCACGCGCGACGAGTAGTTTTCTATGTCTTTTTATCTCTCTTTTTCGCACGCATATATACAACACCCTGTATCCTTCTCTTTCTTTCTATCTCTTCCTCTCTTTTATACACTCTTCTATAACTATACTTTTATCTTGTTCGCACGCATGCGAGAATAACGACATGACACATAGGACTCGGTCGAATGACCAACGACTTTTAATCAAAGGGAGTTTCATTGTTTTTCTTTGTTTTATTTTCAACCTTTTTTGATCGGGTGCTTCCCTAACCTCGAAAAAAGATGACTTGCGTGCGCGCGAATTTGTTTCTTGCCTACGTAAAGCTCTGCCATGCCACGCTACATCACACTTTACGATACGCCACGCGCGCACCGTGCACGCTTCGAATATCATCGGCATGTCTACGGTGGTGGGGCTATACTATCCGTGTGCCGAACTCTGACGACCCCTTGCGCTTGCTTTCTTATTACGATAATCGCCCTTACAATTATTATTACTATTTTACTCACCCTTGTCTGAGTCTTCGAGATCTTCTTTTTGCATGTAGGATATATCTGAAACCCACAAAACGGCACAAGTTAAAAGAAAACCCCTCGTGTTTTTTAGCAGCCTCGTCGAATCCACAGTCACTCACTCACCCGCCATGTTGTAACAAACTGCGGCGCGCTCTAACGGTATATCGTTTAATTAAAAAACGATATCTCGATATGCGATTTTTTTCGGACTATCGATAAATTTCGATTAATTTCGAGATCGCGTATCTTCTACACACACAAACATAACTATTGCGATAAATATGATAATGATTATTTTCGATCATTATTTAAACACAATTTTTATACCCATATTAATTTGTGTAATATTTTTCTCAAAATATATATGTAAAATAGTATATATAATATACGTGAAATACGAATAATAATATATATGTATATATATTTCTGTAACGTGCAAAAGCTTCTTTATGAAAAAAAATTCAGGGAAAGTGATTGTTGACGACAAGTACTGAATGAAATTTATAAAATAGTTTTTCTAAAGCAGGTATATAATAAAACATTAGACTTTATATTCCTGCCAAGAATATAATATATATATCTTTCTCTTTATCTTCTCATCCTCTCACTCTTTCTCTCTTTCTTTACGTATATATATATATGTGTAGTTATATATAGTAATTGTAAGATAATCAGTATTTTACAATCTCCTATATAAGGATTCATGTTACATCATATAGTTTGTTATTTCGTTTCTCTATTTAAGTGAAACACGAAACAATATATAATTTTTGCAAAATGTTTGATGCAAGAGAAAATTGTACATCGAACTATACTTGTCATGGACTTGTGATCCAGTCACTTATCCACTATAAGTGTTTGGAATCATAGTTTCATAAGAATTGCTAGCAACGAGTGTAATAGCTATAAATTTCTAAATACGTGCTAGTTATTTAAATATCTTTAAGTTACTGATAACTTAAAGAGTTAACGTGATTTTTAGATTAAAAAATATATATATGTTTCATATTTTGTAGACACATATTTCTGACAAAAATTTGTGATCCAGTCACAACTTTAATATCTTATATTTCTATTTGTTTTTTTTTTTCTTCTCATAATCGTGTATTATATAATAATAATATTATTATTTTTAAAAAATTGCTAGCAATTCGTTTCTAAATTACAGCTAACATCTTTTATAATGCTTTAGTGTAGAAAAAAATATGTATTTATCTATGTGTGTTATCATTTACAATTAGGCATTTAATTAAAAATATTAAAAATATTTAATTAACAATATTTGTGTAGGTAAAACCTACCTAAAATATGAAGCAGAATAATATAAGTAGCATGTGTTACTTTTTCTAAGCCACCAAAGTCAATTAATAATTAATAATGATTTTAATGTTTTAAAAATTACCAAGAATAATGTATAATTTAATCTACTCGAAAAGTTATTTGATCATTGATAGTTGATCAATGAGAAAAAGAATAAATAAATAATCGATGGTGCAGAAATTGTAACATTTACTATTGACGTGATTCTGCATCTTGACTTGTATAGCTTAATTAAAACGTAGCATTATCATTAATCGTATTAAAAGTCACAGTTACAGGAGAAGGCCTCATAATTATGATAAAGTTTTTTTTTTTGGGGGAGGGGAATATTCCATGGTTGAAAACCATAATTCTCTTCTATCAAAATACTATGCTACATATAGAGAATTGCATATAATATCACGACTGCATTCCACGTATGTTAGATTTCATTAAATTGAATTCTTCAGACCATTTTTTCATTACCCCATATCGTATTTAACTTATATGTTTATCTATTCCATCATGGCAACGTTTCTACTTCACATAATCTGTTTCGTACGTACGCGTATCTGTCAAGTGCACGTTCAGTTATTTTAAATGTTGAATAAAACCAATGTTCATAATAGGAACAAAAGAGATTGTACGTCAATAGAAGAAGATAACCTTCTATTTTCGTTAGTATTTCCTGATAACATCTCAGTGTGAAGTAATATAACAGATATAGTATAAATATTTTGTTAGCAAGTATGGCTTTGCTGGTTAAGTGTCATATACCATCAGAAACCATTTCATCGATTGTAGCTCTACACATAGGGCATTCAACCAATTGTTTTGAACATATGTGACAAAAACCTCTGTAATAAGTATCATTTATGAAGACACATTAAGTATGGATAATAAATCAAATTAATTTAGATTTATCTTACCTATGATTACATGGTAGTAATCTTATTGAGGCCTTCTGATCGAAACATAAAGTACACGAGTCTTCCATAACACTAATTCTTCTCAAACGGTCTACATATATATGTCTAGGCAGCACAATTTTATCTTCTGGATTTAATGTAGCATAATCATTAAATTTTTGATACACCCTATCAGTGGGAGGAAATATAAAGGGTACATTCCCAAAATTAAAACGGCATTGTTGGAATGACATGAAACTAGCTGCTGCAAAAAATCCAGACCTAACAAAAAGCAAATGACATATTTAATACATCTCCATGACATTTTTATCACAATTTTTTCAAATTCCATATAGAAACATACTTCACAGTCTTGAAAACTTGATTACACGGCTTTATTCGTACTCCATTTATAGCAAATATTATTTCTTGTTTATTTAAATCCAATAAACATCCTAAAATATCTCCAGCTCTCCAACTAGGTCTATCATTATATTGCTCACTTTTAGCATTATACCATATCAGTCTTCGACAGCCATCACAAGCTAATGAAAATTCATCATCTCCTATACCATAACCTTCCTATAGTAAAAAAAAAAAAGTATAATTATTAATTCAAATAATAGAGTACTTATATTCTTATAAAAAAAAATATATAAAAGTATAAATTTCATACATGATTTAAGAAAGTACTATCTTTTGTTGCCCAACCAATTTGCATCACTCCTGTAGTAATTATAAGTGTTTCATAATACCAAACTCCCGAATCTACTTGAAACGTACATCTTACACTTTCAAATGAATATGCATCACAACGGGCCTAAAATATAAAATAAGAAAATGTTTGATATTATCAATAATTATTATTATTTATAATTGATTGATAATTACCTCCAAACCATTTGGTGATATTTTCAGGTACTCGCTTACATCTTTTGTATTTAACATAACATTAATGCCAGTCATATCAACAGTATCATAAGAATACTTTCTACCTTCCATTAAAACTAGAAAATGGCAAATAAATTATCATTTATATAAAATATATATAATAATTATACACACAGAGAAATATTATTATATTTACATAAATTATCCAGGCACCATTGCGCACAAAAACCAACTTGGCGTTTTACATAGTGACGATTTGTAGCCCATTTTTCCAATTCTAATAGTGGATTTTGTTCTTCTGCTGAAAGGCGTTTCTTAATCGTTATTTTATTTTCACCTACAAATAAATATAATATATGTAATAAATATTATTTAAGATTTATTTTAGAGATTTTATGAGATTAATTAAAATGATAAATCATCATAGAACAAAGCTTACTCGTTTGGGCAAATTTTTCTAAAGCGATTAAAGAATATAGTACCACATAAGGTTCATTATCGTTTCTCTGAAACACAGTAAAGTTTTCCAAATTAATATATTATTCGTTTAAATAATATATTTAAATTAAATATAAGAAATAAAACAATAACATACAAGATTTGAAATAAGATAATCTAACGTAGCATCAGATAATATCGCTATACTACTAGGACCAGCTAATTTTTCTGCAATGCAGCCTAAAACCACACAAATATTTCGCTGTTGTGTTGCACTGATTTGTATTTTTCCGAATGTTTGAGACAATTGAAACATATGTGATAAACGTAAAACAGAATCCTATAAACAAGGAAATGTTAAGTTTGACATTTGAATAATTATATATGGTAGCTATAAATAATAATACAAACTTTTGAAGGCAAAGGTGCATCATCTAATAATAAAGTAATAACAGAAGGACCTAATGGATTGTGCATTGGAATAACATTTATCATAGAACTGACAACTTGTATCCAACCATCCTCTTTATCTGCAATTATATGTAATTTTGACATAGCAGGTGGAGGTTCTTGATCACTGAAATAAAATGACTTCTATAATATATGTTCAAATATTAAAGCGAATAACAATTCTTGTGAATATATCATATAGTATATCAGCTATGATTGTTAAATAATTAAATCAACACTTACTTATCAACTAGAGAGCCAATAACCCCAAGCGTTTCAAGTACAAGCATATCAATAGCAGTTGATGTTGGGAACATGAAAGTTGCTGTTGTTGAATCGTCAGGTACTATCATGCTTACATTTGCTTGAGGTAATATAGTATCTTCAGACTCTGCACGATTTTGATGTTCATTATATGTTTCAAGATCTTCCGGAGTGTCATTACACAGACAATTGCCCATTCCCACTAATTTTATAATAATTTTCTAAGTTCTATACAACTATGTAAAATGCATGCACTATATAAATACAAACAAATAACATCTGTATTTTTAAATTCAATATCCATATAGAGCTAAAATAAGAAAAAATAACAATGTAATGTACGATCAAAGAAATGACATATAAATTACAAGCAAGAAAGTACTTAAGATATTAAAACATGTTATCAATATAAGAGCATGAGTACAAAGTAATTACCAGTAAAATGCTAATAGGAAAATTCATGTCCTCCTATCATTATTAAACTAGATTTCAAACAAATATGTTCTTAATATACTGTGCTCAGTATTGCATTGATTATATATCCAAATATAATTAAAGCTTAAAATTTATAATTAAAATTGCAATCAGTCTTAATTTATTATCAACTTATTTCAATAATTATTCTAAAAATAAACAAATAAAACTTTATTAAATAAGTTATGAAATTGTGTATATATGTACATAGAAATGTAAAACTAAACATTTTTAGAAATGAATATAATACTTACTCTAATTCATTGTTTGGTTTTATCGTTTTTAATCACAGTCATGTTTAATAATATTTACCAACTTTCACGAATTGACCATGTTAAATTTTTATCTTTAATAATCCCCATTGAAATAAAGAACACAATCTGCAGATCCGTTTTTAGAGGTTATGTTCTTGGTGGTCTCACAACAGAAATATAAGCATAACAGGACTCAAGTAGTCCCAATGTCTATCCTATAATCGGTCGTTAAATAACTATATCAGATAGAAAATGTTAATTTTATAATGTTTTCTTTCTATTTTTATAATGATTTTTATCAAATTCATGCATAAATTGTTACATAGAATATTAATATATATTATTTCAATTAGTATTTTCTTTTTATATTTTTTGCAATAAAAATTTTTCTTCTTTAATATAACTTACAATATACTGAAGTTATAAAAGAAGGCTTCGAACTACGCTAATATAATTATAAAATCAATTAATCAGTACATCTCTTATATATTTTTATATCGATTATCAGAAAGCAATAAAATTATATTATTTATCCACGAACAAGTGTTGTCAATAGGAAAACTTATTCTCCCCTCCTCTTTTACACTCTTTCTATCATAGTTTCTTTCTCTCTCTCTTTTTCTTTGTTTTTCTATCTCTCTCTTTCTCTCTCTCTCTATCTTTCTCTTTTTCGTTATATTATAGAGATAAGTATAAAAATGAGGATTATCATTTTAATACAAGAGTGATTAATGAAAGATAAATGATTAAGAAAAGATACGTTATAAATTAAAAATTCTATAAGGGAAGAATATATTTGGAATTAATATATAATCGTTTTTATATTTTTGATTTAAATTTGTAGAATGTAAATAAACTTTATTGACGATATAAAATAATAAAAGAGATCTTGTTTATTAATGCAAAACGCTATTAAAAGCAAAGATGTAATCTATTTGATATATTTAATTTTATTATTATCATTATGATACTTACATTAGATGACTTTAATTGATAATACGAATTTTGAAAAGTCCGCCAAAAGATTTCTCGATAATCGAAGGTCGATCTCGATAATCGAAGTTCGATCTCGTTCATCGAAGATCGAAATCGCGGTGTTGTCGCGGTACGTCTTATACTTTCAAGACAAATTTCTTGACAGTTATTTGAGTGGAATTATTAAGTGCATTTTAAATAATACGCGGATAAAATAAAATGTATACTTTAGTGGTCTATAATATTTATTAATAAATTAATTAAACTGGAGAAAAAAATTGTGTTAACTCATCGACGGGGACTCCCTTACGAACTACGTAAAAGTAATCACATGGAGAAGACCGAAGAGTGTCAACGATCAATAGTATAACGAAAATGAATTGGTGAATATTACTTTAAGTATTCCGTGGAAATCATGGTGTCTGGCGAACACGAGAGATTGTTACCCGAGCCTGAACATTACACGAAATGCTTTTACGATCTCTTCAAAAATGTAGCAGAAGCGCAGAGGTAAGTAAACGCGTCGTCTAACCTATACGATCTTTGTTTACCTGTCACTTTTCCTTTTGTCTTTAAAAGTGGTTATCATTCTTAACGATTTCATTAAATTCTTATATCAATTTCTTTAGAAATCAAAAGGTTCTTTATCAGACCTTATTTAACTCATTAATAAATACACGGTATAACTGGATTTATTTTTCTTCAGGAATAACCTCAAATGTTTTATTTATGTCACCTATGCACACTGACAGTTCTAGTGTATACAAATATTTTTTGTTTACCTTTCATGTTTTATCTCCTCGATTATTTATCAAGACTGTTATCTACTGTATCATTAGGAATTATAATTTGCTTTTTTTTTACTAAATCTATGTTATATTTTTTGTTATTTAAGAAGAATAACACTTGATGTTTGATTTATTTTTAGATATAAGGATGAATGGAAAAAATGTAAGAAGAATAAGGCTGCTAAGAAAAAAGATAAAAAGAAGGTATTGTAATTTTTTTTATAATTTGATTTATCTTTTTCTACAATATTCAATATATTGTATATATTTGTAGATCGAAGTGGGAGGTGATTTAAATTATAATAATCCTCCAGAGATAGAGGTTTCATATAATGCATCAGCATTTGCTGTATTCGCTAGTGTTAGAAGTGCCATACTTGAAAAACATGCTAGAACAACAAGTGAGATTTGTAGAGCATCTAACTGCGGTTCTCCACCACCAGAACTTAGTGATACAATTGATTCGGAGAGTGATGACGAAGATAAAACATCAACTATTCAGAGTTTACCAAAGGTATGTAATATATATGAGTATTATGTTGATTAATAATTATCTATTAATATTTTGTTTCTACAGATTGTAGGTATTGGATTAAGAAGCGTTTTTACCTTAATACGTGAAAGTAAATCTGTTGATCCTACATTATGTACAAAAGCACTAGTAGCCTTATTGGATGTATTACAAGGACAGCTCCCAGAAGGCTTAAAATCTGAACCAGATGATGTCATAGGTAAGAATTAAAATTGAATTAATTGAACTAAGTTAATGCATCTCTTAATCTGATTAAAAATTAATTTATTGTATTTTTCCAGATCTTTTATTTGATTTGCTATTAGATCTTGCAACATCTCATGGCCCTGAATCAGCGGCTGCCAATGATGGTAGTCATCTGACAGCAGTTGCATGTGCATGTCTATTAAGTCTTGTCGTAGTCAGAGGAGATACTGGTCGCCTTTTAACAGCAGTAGCTGCTTTACTCATGTGTCCAAGAGCATTAGCAATTCAAAATATACAGGTAAAGTTTTAAAAACGTATAGACTAGATATTTCCAAGTTTAAAATATAATTATTAAGGATAAATTTGTTATTTTCTTAAATTTTAGATGCCATGTGTGTTAACTTCGCTGCAAAGGAGTGTGCACGCTGTTCTTCTTGGTAAACTTGCACGACCAGACTGGATAACGTATGGAGTTCCTAAAAATTCTAGAATTTATACATCTACGCTTAAATTACCAATTGATATAAATAATATTGTACTCAATGGTAGAAGTTTTGTGAGTGATGGAAAATACCTTTACTTGCATACAAGTAAAGGATTATTAAAGATTGGTAGTGGTCATGGTGGTACGATTTGGGGTCACGTATATGTTCATAAGGCTGATTTTTATGCAACAGAAACTGGATGGCTTGGTTATGCAAAAGTTAGCTATATTTTTATCTTCAGTTTTGTTTTTTTTGTTATTCAAAAACATTAATATATTTATATATAATGTTTGTTTTTGCAGAACTCATTATACTTTAAATGTGCACCGAGGAAGCAAAGTGAACTTATAATTATAGATGCAGAAACTCTTGTAGTAACAGGTATTGCTGTATTAGAAGGACGTGATTGGTCATCTTCTGTTATGTTTTCTGATGGTGAAAATCTTGGAATGATTACAGCTGGGAAAGATGTGAGTATTACAATGCTATCATTTAATTTTCATATAATACTTGGCCTATTTTTTTTTAGGATGGTTTTGTGGTGCGCACAATAAATACATTGAGCAATCCAGTATCATTTGCCTCAGAATTACCATTGAAATTAGCAAGAAAATGTGTAGATATCTTCGGATATGCAGCTTTCGATGAAGAACAAGTTGTACATACGTTGAATCTTGGTTGTGATGAAGAAATAGCAATGGTTACAGCAGGAAAAGAATTCGGTTTACTTAAAACTGTATCTGGTAAAGTAAGTATGTCATTTAATAATTATTTGTATACTTATGATTATTGTACTTAAAAGAAATTTGTTGTATTTTTTATAGATATTATATACTGGAAAGGGAGCAGCTTTGGGTATGAAAAGTAACACAAGGCCTAACAGATGGTTGGAACTTACGCTTGGCAAAGGGCCAAGAGTTACACATTTTGCTGCAGGTCATGATGGGCAGCATGTAGTTTTTGTTTTGGAAGATGGCTCTGTTTTATTTGCTGGAACTGCCAGACGTGGAGAAGATGGTGATAGCAGTAAGTAGTATATTTATAAAAGTATATTTTAAATTTATTAAATTATATTATTTGATTATTCGTATGTTATATATTTTTGACGTTTGTATTTCAGACAAAGCTCGTAGACAACCTAAGCCAGTTAAGCCAAAGAAAATGGTCAGAGGAGAAGGAAAATTTATCGTAGATACTGCTTGTAATAATGGTACAACAGCTTTAGTAACAAAACACGGTTCTTTGTTAATGTTCGGAAAAGATACATTGCATTGTGATCCAGTGACAGGCTTGGTTACTGATCTCATAGAAGTTTATGTAGTTCGTGTTTCTCTTGGAAAAGCACATGCTGCAGCGTTAACTAATAAAGGACATCTCTATACATTTGGAATTAATAATAAAGAACAATGCGGTAGGGACTTCTCGACCGTGCATACAGTGAATAAAGAAGCTGCAGTAGTTGCTATGGAAATGGGTACCGGAGAAGATGAGCTTATTGTAGCTGAAGAAGGTACTTACCTTTTTTTTCTATTTACAAATATTTGTATAATTTTTTAAAACAAATAATACTTATATCATTAATAAAGATGGTACAGATCCTGGAGAAGATTGGGAAGAGACGAGGGGTATGTGTGCACCAGGTCAACATCAATGGAGACATCGTGTCTGTATGGTTTGTACAGTATGTCGTCAATGCACCGGATACAGTATATCATGTTTAAGTATTCGACCAGATAGAAATCCAGGCCAGTAAGTACCCTTTAATATTTGAATATATATTTTTTAATATTAATTTTATTATTGCACTAATTATTTATTTGCATATACAGAGAATGCGGTTGTGGTGAAGGTGACAGTGGATGTGCAGAATGTGGATGCTGCCGTACATGCGCAAGAAAGAGTTGTAATAATGGTAATAAATTCTAACTAATATGTTTATTAAAATATCTAATTGTTATTAGAGTAATATATGTAATATTATGTTGTTGTACTATTATAATATAGGAAGATCAGGTTCCAATTATCGTGAATATTTACAAAAACGTTTAGGAGAAATAAGACAACAAAGGCAGAGAAGTGTAGTAGGCCCAAGTGCAATGAGATATGGAATGAAGATGAAAGGAGCTAATAATCAAAGATCAGGTAAGTTAATAACACAATTAAAATGGCGGACAAAAATGACAAATATGTAATTGTTGTATTTTCCTCTGTCTTTCTATTTTTGAAAAAGTTGGATCAAGTATTGCTTCAAAAGGAGGTCAACCAGGTAAAATGGTATTAGGATTAGGTAGTAATCTAGCGGGAGAAGAAGTTGTCGGCGGTAGCGATGTAGAAAGAGGAGATGCTGCAAGAATAGCAAGTATACCACCAGCTAGAGTTCCTATACCTAGCGATAGTCCTGTGATTCAAGTGTCTTGTGGTTTGCATCATACAGGTATAATTTAATGAATTAGTAACATAAACATTTTCAAAAATTGTCATAATCTTGAATGATTTTTGTAAATATTATTTCAGTGGTACTTTTACAAAATGGAGAAGTATACACATTTGGAAGCAATATATACGGTCAATTAGGTATTGGGTATATGGTAACACATGCTGGTCCAGTTCACGTTAAATTACCTACTTTAGCGACTCAAGTTGCTGCTGGATCTAATCATACTGTTGTACTCACAATAAATGGTGAAGTGTATACATTTGGTGCTTATCAGGTATCTATTGAATATTGATTGCTTTAATAATATATTTAATCTACTTGAATTTGTTCTCATACATGTGGTATAAATTTACAGAATGGACAATTAGGCAGATCAGTAGGAATTAATGAAAATGAATCTGTAAATATCACTTCTCAATCTAGTCGTCGCGCGGAAAAAGCTCAACCTTGGCAAAGCTTTCCGAGCATAGTTCCAAATATTGGTTCTCGATGGGGTAGACGTGCAACATGGATTGGAGCTGCTGGAGATCAAACATATATAAAAGTCGATGAAATTAATTCGATTAGTTTAACAAGAAGCACTGTAATGGCAAATAAGAATTGCATAAGTATGATCATTTTTAATAACACTATTGTTGTTGTTAAGATTAACAGTATATAATACTTAGCGTAACTTATAATTAATTTTTACAGTACTACTTCCACATCAAAATGATCATGCAAACTCTTTCAAATGCTTAGTTATAAGTAAGAGAGATGGAACATGCAATAGTTACAGTGGGAACGATCAAGTGGATTTTAGCAATTATGCAGCATGTTTAGATCCTTTGTATAATGTTATTTGGACTTTTAATCCTATGAATAATGAAATAAGCTTATATAACATCATATCTACAGAGGCTCGGACTATTTCAGGATTGGAAGCTTCTATACTTAGTCCTGGTTTAGCATTACCTGTAGTACCTACTTGTTTTGTAACACGTTCGCAAGCTGCAATGCATTTATTAGCATGCTTGGATACACTTACACAAGCACAAGATGAAAATTTAACTGTAGTCGAGGAGAATGAATGTGACCAAACGAATCATGGTAAAGTCTATAGTAGAGAAGATTTTTCAACGGTTAGCAGATTCGAAAGTAAGTACTCTTTAGTTGTATTATCACTAAAAACAAACAAATTACTATATATTACTATGGTTATAAATAATTGATTATAATTATTTAGATCATGGTGGTGGCTGGGGATATTCTGGTCGTTCCATTGAAGCAATTAGATTTATGCCTAACACAGATGTTCTATTAGGTGGATATGGCTTGTTTGGGGGTCGCGATAAATACACTGCAAAGATAAAGGTATGTTTTTGCATGATAAATATGCACAGAACATATACATTATGCAGAATAATACTACTACACAGATATTTTTTCATGCATACAGCTATTTGATATTGGAGTCGATGGTGGCGATCAAGAAAATGACGGAGAACTTTTAGCAGAAACAGAAGAGATACCATACGAATGTGGTCCTAGACAAAAGTATGCAATTTTATTTGATGAACCTATTGCATTACAAGCAAACAGATGGTACGTGGCATGGGCAAAAATTGATGGTTCATCTAGCGATTGTGGATCTAGTGGGCAAGGAATAGTTATAGCAGAGGATCAGTAAGTTATTATTTCGTTAAATAAATGGCTATGTGTTATTAGGAAACAATCGATTGAATTTTTGTGTTAAATAAATGCAGGGTTAGATTCTATTTTAAATCATCTAAGAGATCTAATAATGGTACTGATGTTAATGCCGGACAAATTCCACAATTATTATATCGTGTTATCACACCAGAAAATCAAACGTCCAATAGACAAAGAGATCAAATCGGACCAGTTTATATACTTAAAAGAGAATTTAGTAGAACAGTTACGAAAGTATGTATTTATTTTTGAATAAAAGATAATGCACATTATATGCAATTATGTAAGTTTTTAACGTAAAAACTGTATTGATTGCAGGATTGTTTTCAATCTTTAATATCTCTCCTACAATGGAGTTGGAATACATTAAAAGCGGGATTATCAGATTCAGCAGTCCATATTGCTTCATCGTCTCACACATTTCTTGAAATGGAACGTTTAGTTTATATTAGTAAAGCTAGTCTACGATTACTTAGAATATATACCAATGAAATTTATCCAAATCAAGGTACGTATATAAATGAGCGAGTAAAAAGATAAAATAAAGCGAAGAAAATGAGTAATATCAAACATCCGTGCAATTTATAGCTGGAAGGAGAACTCCACCAGAGTCTGTACGTCTTGCTGAATGTATAGGTGAAGTACGAGCGTTGTTACGTCAAATTTTATCCGATTCGGTACCTTTAAGCACCAAGTGTAAAGGCAAAACACGTTCTAACAAAAGTAAGCTTACATTTATAACACATATAAATATGAATAGTAATATTTTGTTATTGTAAATTTTTCATCTATATATTTTAAATGATTTCTTTTTTGTTTACTTTAGATTCAGAAAGTTTGAATAATAAAATGAGCAATAGTATACTCGAAGAGTGTCATAAAACATTTGTATCGTGCTATCATGCATTTTATCCAACGGCATATTTAAAATGGACTGTTTTATGCGAATTATTGTCAGAAATAGATAAAGTAAGTTTTTAAATAGAAACCTGTTTTATTTACATGTATATACAAATGTTAGAAATTGTGTTAATTATTAAAATGATTAATTATTTACAGGAACACGGTGTTACTACGAAAGATCGTCTCCTCTCCGCAGTTGTAGCTTCTCTTTGCAGTCCTACGATTCGTCTTAGATGCACCTTTCCAATTTTAAATAATACGATGGATAATAGTGATGGTATAAAAAGACAACTAAGCCCATCGGATAACGCTGGCTTACTTATGATGAATTCTACAGACACGCATCAATATCCTATTCTCGTCGAACAGATTAGTTATAAATCGCAAGTTGAAAGTTCTGGAAAAGAAATATTGAATTGGTCGTTCCGCGAAGTTCTCGAAAGATTATTAGATTTGGTATTGGTGCCAGTGAAAAAAAGCCTTTGTAGAGAAAAAAGTTATTCATTACCGGAATTAATTTTGCACTGTTGTTATTTACTCGCGCGTGTTATCGCTGAATTAGCGGCACAGTCCAGCGGAAACGAAGACGATTTGCAAGGGGTTTATGGTAAACTTATGTATACTACACCTTCAAGATTTACGAGAACGAGTCAAACGAGATCTTGGAATACGGGAAATGGTTCTCCCGACGCCATTTGTTTCTCCGTTGATAGACCAGGCATTTTTATCGCAGGCATTGGTATTTTTGGAGGTGTTGGAGTATACGAATACGAATTGGAATTATTGGAAGATGTATGTATGCATAATTTATATAAACTATTCTTTATATTTATTATATATTTTTTCATAATATTTTTAATAATAATTGCTTTTTCTAGCAGCAAAGTAATACTGGAAACGATCCATCTCACACTCAACGTTGGACTAGCTTAGAATTTACAAGAGGATCCTTTGGGCCGGAAGGTTGCGTCAATGATATTATAGAAATAAAGTTTAATAAACCAGTAGCAGTAAAGGAAAACGTTAAGTATGCTATTAAATTGAGAAATCGTGGTGGTCGTACTAGCAACGGCGATGGTGGTTTGAGCGCAGTCAAAGGACCAGATGGCACAACGTTTACTTTTACTGCCTGTTCATTCAGTTTTAACGGTACGACTTAACGTATAGAAATAAATTGTCTTTCCTCGTGTAATACTAATCTTGTCATGTTTCTATAGGAACAACACAAACAAGGGGTCAAATCCCACACATTTATTACTTTTCCAATCCTCAAGATTCTGATGGTCAACATACTAGTCAAGCAATAGCTGAAGTACAGGCAAGAAAGTGCACTCTTGCCATGACAGCTACGATTATTCAACGTTCTAACGAAATATTTGCGTTAGCAAGAGAAAGAGCCGAAGAAGTCACTGCCAGTGAAGTACTTGGTAACGCAACTTTTGTAACGACACTTTTACCTTTAGTGATGGCTCATATTAGTCCTTTAGCTACATCAGATCCAAGGGTAAATATTCTTAATTATCATTTTCTTTTTATGGTTTTACAGAAAATTAAAATATAATATTAAATTGAATACTCATTCACATTTCAGAGTGGCGTACAAATACTGACCCTGATACAAGAAATGCTTCCACACGTTGCAGCTCTAAATTTATTATCTAATATGGGAACATCCCAGTTATCGCAAGATAGTGAAACACAATCTCATTCAACTCCCTCTGTCACTACTAGTCACCATTACACATGGCTGGAAAGCGATCATCCTTATAAACCTTCTGCAGTGTCACACTATAAAGTTACTTTTCCAGAATCTGTAAAATGGTTATCGATCGAATTTACTTCGGAATGTGGCACGTTACAGCCAGAAGATTATTTACAACTTTACATTCCAAACGTTATTACAAATGCCTCAGCCGGGTAAATAGAAACAAAACATAAATCAAAGATTCGTTTCATTCGAATATAAATCTAATCGTTATTTTAATGATTATTTTATCTATTTTTTTTAGTACGCATGGAAACACAGTGGCCGAAGATACTTTGTTATATTGGCCTGTATTACATAAAATGAGTAATTTGCAGAGTCAATGGCCACAAAATGCTGTCGTATTACCAGGTAACATATAATAAAATACAAATGGAAAATATCGTTATTATTTATATACAAAAAATCATAAATGAAATAATATTTTGTAGGAAACGAAGTAATATTTTCTTTGGAAACGGCGTCGGATTATATGAAGAATGATAAATCAAATACTTATGGCTTCAAGTGTTTGGTCATCGGTTACGATTGGATTACATCTGGAAATGGTTTGAAGAATTTAGAGATTGAACTGTCGTTTCTTGGTGGAGCATGTAGCGCAAGTTTAATGAAGAAAAATCTAATATTACCACCAGTGTCTGGTAGGTCTATGAAACATTTCAAATATTTTTCTTTTTTTTTTTTTCGAATAAATAATAGATTTGTTGTTTTTTTTTTACACATTATGTATCTGATTACAGCGGAGGAAGTGCAGAACGACTACGAGACTATGCAAGAAACTGCGAAGCAGATATTCTCCGTGCATTCGGTCTTACTCGGACGAGGATTTGCTTTGTCATCGCCACCAACTGTTTCTCAAGCTCTCGACGGAGTTCTTCCCTTTAGGTAAGTTTCATTAAAATCATACGATTCGATTTAACGTTAATCGTTTAAAATATTCCAAGTGGCAACTACAAAGATCAAATTCAACAGGTTACATTCCCTCACGTGCTCGTTATTATTCATCGTCGTTGTCGCAACTAGAAAATAGATATTTTTTCGAAAGGATCAAAGAAGAAATACGCTGAAAGATTTGCTTTAGTAGATAATAGATACTGCTACGCGACTGGAGTATCAAATAACACGATGATCTTTTATTTTTCTTCTTTTTTTTAGAATTATTTAGAATAATTATTGTTGTACACCTTTGGCGTTGATGTTGCGAATCTAACGAAAAGAATGTATCTTGTTTTCTGACATCTTGTCCTCGAGTATTGTAGAACAAACATTTTACCATTTAAAAATCATGCTCTGAGAGATATGACAAAGTTAACGCGAATTGTGTTGGCACGATAATAAATCCAAGAAAATTGTCGTATATTAATTGTCCCTGACGACTGTGCATGGATAAATCGTTGTCGTCGTTTTAAAAAAAGAAAAAAAAGAAACCAACTCGTTCCGTATTGCTGTAATTAACACGGCCGTTATCATCGATCCGACGTGTTATTTATTCTTATCGTACGAGAACAGCCAGTATCTTACAATACAGTTAACGAGGTCTAATGCGTGTGTTGTCGGGGTTTTATAATAAAAATAATCTCAATAGGTTTTTATCGCTGAAAATTATTTAGCGTAGTGATCTTTATTCTTCATCGTCGATCGTACGTCGTTCGATGTAAAAAAAACAAATTACATAGTCAGCTGTTCGTATATCACAGTTTCACGATAATTAAAACTAATAAACGGTCGATTAGAAAACTTAATTTTCGCCAAAAAGCGATAATCGTTAGACGTATACTCCGCAATATTTTCTAACGAGCACTCCGCATTTCGCACGTATCTATGCATTTCTTTGTTTGTTTCAACGTTATTGCATTGTATAACGCTCGCAAATCCTGACGATAATTAATAGTAATATATCTAAACCTTGAAAGATTTTCTCAAGGCTCAAGGTAAAGCGTAAGACGAAGGTCATCTCGTGCAATAATCTCGGAAGCTTCGAGGCCCAATTTCTGCCTGACGTTATCGCTCCAGGCTAAGGTGAAATTACCTTTGGAATATCGTTGCAAAAGGGACGAGTAGTGTGCATTAATAATGCATGAATTTTCGCCCAAGTATTGGATACCATTTTACAAGCATTACAACAACAACAACAACAACGACGACAACCAAGAGAATAAAATAAGAACAAAATACTCTGACAACATTTTTTTTAAACATTGCACTTTTTTGTTAGGATCTTTTTCTTCTAATTCTTCTTATTCTGCATCTTCTGTGTCTATGCAAATTCAGATCTAGGATCTATCGGTTTCTTATTAATCTTTTACGTAATGACTCTTGTTGTTTAATTATTTAATGAGAAAAGAAAAAAGAAATAAGTGATTTCACTTGCATCGTTTGTATGTCTCTCGTTATTGAAATCATAATGGAATAAGGAAATAATTTAGGTGATTTTATTATCCGAGCTTTTTTTGTTTTTCTTTCTTTTTTTTAGCTAACGTTAATCTGTTTCTATTGAGATAATATACATGTGTTGGTTGGTGTGTTTGTATATATGTATAACTGACGGGTATATTTAATATATCTCTTTCTCTGGCTGGTTTGGTTGCTTTAGAATTAAAAATCAAATGAAAAATTACGAGATTAAGTTTGTTAAGAAGATTCTTAAGGTTCTTCTCTCTCTCTCTCTCTCTCTCTTCTTCTACTGAATCCGTGCTTTTGAAAGGAACGAATAGAATTCTAAATGAAGAAACTCATCTCTGTGTTTTCTCGTATTACTTGAAACGTGGTTCGTCGTCATCGTCGTAGTAGTTTTCTTCTTCTTCTTCTTCTTCTTAGATAACCAGCCGTCTTCTTTTGAAAGCTACCTAACGATATAAACTTAACTAGCAACGACGACCGATTAACCGTCCTCGTGACCTCGATCGGAAATCTCTTAACCGCTGAGAGGAACGTGACCGCCTCAAAGTAAGTAAGTAAGTAAGTAAGTAAGTAAGTAAAAAAGGAAGGAAAGAAGGAAAAAGAAAAAAAAAGTATAACAATAGATGGGAGATGGTCAAAAGTAAAAGAATGGTCAAAGAGATGCTCGGATAATCGGTACTCGTGCTTTTATGATATGTTAATGGGAAGCTTACGAACACTGTCTTGTACTAATAGGAGAATACTCGACTAAACAAATCCAATAGCGAATAGGTAAGGGGTTATCTTAATTTTTTTTTGTTTCATTGACAACATTTTCAATCGCCAGTTGCAGGATTTATAGTCAGGACTACGTGTTGTTATAGTTTGCTTTTTTTTTCTTTGACATAACGCATCACATTATCGTCTTATACATATAGATATCATTTTGTTTGTTTGTCGCATATAATGCACGCATGTAAACGTGGAGAAACAAAAGTTTTGGAGGAACCGTTAAGGAGGTACAATCATCATTCGCATTTATCAAAAACGTTCCAGTTCTATGATTTTTCTTTTCTTTTCTTTTCCTTTCCCTAACATTATTATTTTACGACGAAAGGGAAGAGTAAGAAGAAGAAGAAGAAGAAAAATGATTCACGCACATCAAAAAAATCACACGCTTAACGTTTAGTCTGATCGTTAAAATTGTTGTCGTCGTTCTTGTTGCGCAATTGCAGTTGCAGTTGCAATTGCAATTAGGTTGTTCGTTCAATTGATTGTTATTTATTTCGGACGTATCGTATCAAAGCTTGTACACTCTAAAACGAGAGGAAGAATTGGCGACAGTTGACGAGCCCGACGGTTCCATTTCCCTTTGATGATCATCCTCGAAATGTTGAATTCGATCGTTGATGGAACGCGCCGAGTCGTATGAGGCTTCTCGTTACAATTCGGTGGTCAGGGGCTCGGCCTTTTCTACGATAACATGGAACTCGGTTTCCCTGTAGAGTCTACCATCTGGTACGACCATGGTTATCCTGCTGTCTACCGGGGTACCCGTCGTTGCTATTTCTCTACCTATGACACCATTTTTCTTGGATACAACATCAGGTGCATTGGTCGGTACGCTCATCCATCGTTTTCTATCGTTATTACGTCGTCTTTTGCAACACCAGACGATCAGGCACGCGAAAATGATTAACGTAACGATAATACCAACTATCGCGACAATCAATATCAGCATAGATCCACCTAAAGAACAATGTCTGGTATCGTAATCGTTGAAACTAACAATCGTATCAACGTCCATGCAAAATAGAAAACTATCCGGTGATTCTATAGATGAATCTTGGCTCGATAAAATAGGTGGTACAACCGCGTTTTGTCTCATGTAAAATCTCGAGTATACGTTAGTGTAATTTAATACGTTGTTCCTCCATAATGGTAACATCTGACAATCGCAGGATTGTTTTACCAACAGATCATCGAGTTCTGGGCGAAAGCTCGAACGATCGAACATTAATGATCCCTCCTCGAACGTGGATATGCTGTTGTTCTTGAATATGAGGTCGTGAAGATTAGCGGAAGATGAGGAAGCCGGTGGTGGCCTAGTTTCCGGATCGGATCTTATACCGAGAAACGCGCCTACGGCTAAACTTCCAAAGGTGTTATTCTTTATTATTACTGCACCTTGAGCTGTGACATCAAAGGCCTCGCTTTCAAGACCGTCTATCAGACAGTTTTGAATTGCAACGGTACGTGGGCTTCTGACGATGAATGCCTCGCTCCTGACAATACCCATTTTGACACCGTCCAGCATGAACTTGTGGTGTACCTCGATGTCGTTCATCGTACGACTGGGTACTTGTTCACCGAAACTACCACCGATCACGTGCAAATATCCCACGTCGAACTTTTTGAATGATTGCGCCTCCGTATTCTCGATCTGACAATTTTCCAACCTCAGGGTATCCGTGTGAAAGAGATTCGCGAAAGCGAACGCGCTCAACTGACCTATCCTCACGTTCTCGAAGCTTATCGCTTCCACGTCCCCACCAAACACGAAACTAGGCAGCACGTCTATGCTGCAGTTCCTCACGGATATCCTGGTCCGCGCGCTGTGAGACGAAAGTTTGAAGCTTTGCCTGACCAAGCTTAGATTCCCCACGTTCACCAGATCCACTGATCGTAGACCAATCATCGATATCAAACTTGAGTTCGCTACGATCACGGACGAACAATTGTTCACGACTATTCTACTAGTGTGCGGGCTCAATTTCTTCTCGCTTTCCGTGCTCAGGATCAATTCCTACAAAAAATACAATAAATTTGCGTTAATAAATATGTATTTTATTAATGAAATCATATTAATATATGTTTTTTTTAAGTTATACTTCTTTTGGCGCGTTTTGAAAAGTGAATTTAGATGCGACCGAAAAATCGACACCACGAAGTTGTCGATATTTATACGTTTTGCGCGGGAAAAGTGATTTCTAATTTACGGCATGAAGTAATTCGTAAATAAACAAATTAGATTGTACATATTAATTAAAACCTTTATCAATGTTATTTAATATCTTCATTTTATTTTATGATATTATTGTATTTTCGACAAATGTAGAGTATTATATTGGTACGCGAGATAATTGAAGTTATTTAGGTTATGTTCGTTTTGGTAAGTTAAAGAAGTATAACTTCTTACGTGAGTACATAAGTACACACATCACTTTTCTTTTGTTTAAAAAAGTAAATAGTTGTATTTGTCTGTTTTTTTGTTTTGTTAATTGTTCACGTTTATATTCGAATTGTTTCAATCCGATACGCCGAATAGAAGGCCCTTTTAATAAAGCTCGAATAGCCGTAATTACAAGACTAATTACTTTATAATTGTTAGCAACGCGTGTATATACTTCCTTTCGAAAACCTGTACCGTGTCAATTTACACGACTAATATCGTTATCATAATCACACGAATACGAAAATCAACTTTTCTCATGGCTGATATTTTCGCGACGTATATGACTTGACTTGTTTTTTTATTTTCCTTCCTTCCTTCCTTCTCCCCATATACAGCTTGATAGTCGATTTTTAACGAGAATTTCATGCGCAAACTTAATTTATTTTCCCGATTCATTTAAACTAACAATCAAGGGATGTGTTTAAATTAATGGGACAGACCGTGTCTAAGTGGAAACAGTTTAAAATTCATTTTTGAAATGGTAAGAGAATTATAACGAATAATAACAGGTTTATACGATCAGTAATAACATGAAAAGTCAGTAGTAGCAATATAGCATCAGCAGATGCAATAGCAGGTACATTAGAGAACAGGTAGATAGAAGTTAAACTCGAGTAGTATTTTTTGTTCTACTTTTTATTCCTATCCCTTTATGGACACATAGAATATATAGAAGAGATCACATTTCATGCAGATAAAGAAGAAGAGAGTTTCAAGAATAAAATCTACGAAGTAAACTCTCTCTCTCTCTCTTATAAAGAGTAAAGCTTTAAACTGTCTACCACTTCATCGAATGCTATGTTTGTCAAACAATCGTCCAAGAAGGAACATTCCTGGCATATTTCCAGCACGATTAATCCCTCGACAAAGGAACCGATATCTCGATATCGTATTATGCTCGTTACGATAGTCAGCAGGGGTTCACTATATCTCTTTTTATTATTATGTGTGTGTATACATATATTCACATTATTATACACACAATTTGCAATATATCTGTTCGTTTTTGTGCGTGCTCGTTTACGTAAACGTAACTTTGTGATTCTTTATAAGTGTTAATCGTATCAATAGGATAATAATCGATTGTTTCAAGAGAACCTCCCCCCACCCCCATTACTTATCTTTTATATCACTTTTTATATGTGTGTTATTTTTGTAACGTGATACAAGTTTGATTTGAATGAAAAGAAATCGAATTAGTTTATCTTTTAATTAATTATTATTATAAATATAAGGTCTCTCTCGAGAAGAAAGCTTTCCGATCATTTTTCATCTTGTTCGTGTGTTTTTGTCATTTAAACGAAACTGACCCACCCCCCGCCCTCTTCATTCCCTAGAGAATCTCGGATATCAAATGAGAAACACTTGAAATACTAGCAAAAGGAGACTGACCGTATTTCCTGTCTGTCTTCTTATCTCTTTTCTTCTCGAAAAGAAAGGACGTGTTCAAATTTCTCATCTCGTACGTTTTATTTATAATCCTTTTCCTTCTTACGATATTTATTTTTCTTCTCTTTTTCTTATTCTTCTTCTTCTTCTTCTTATTATTATTATTATTATTATTATTATTAAAAGTATGATATTTTTCTTTTCAGCTCCTACTCTCCTTCTTTTTCCCTTTTTTTCTTCCTCTCAAAAGAAAAGGGGGTCAAGAACAGTAACGCGTGAAAATACCCGAAGAGGAATGGAATTTTTCAAATAAAAAAAAAAGATAGGAGAAAATAAATAAAAAAAAAAAAAAATAAGAAAAGTAGCAGCAGCAAGTGGAAAATGATGAAGAACAGATAGAGAAGAAGATACATTAGATTTAAAAAATGTAGTATAGGAATAGAAAAAATGATGATTTGACTCTCGTAGTAGAAGAACGTAACTTCTTCTTCCTTCTTCTTTTTCTTTTTTCTCATAGTAGTAGTAGGCTACGATGAAGATAAAGAAGAACCAACCGAGAGTGTTTTCAATGGGAGGTAAAAGAACATACGGGAGTGTGGAATAAAAGACGCAGCTTTTATGCACTACGTCTCTCTCTCTTTCTCTCTTTCTCTCTTTCTCTTTTACGATGAAAACGAAACCTTTGTACTTTACTTTCTCACTCACTCTCTCGGTCCTTTTTTTTTCTTCCATTTTGTTTTTACCCTTTCTTGTTCGCAAGCTCACCGTAGTTTCTACGCATTACCATCTTGATCCGTGCAATCTCTCTCTCTCTCTCTCTCTTTCTTTTACTTTACTTTTTCTTTCTGGTGGATGCACGTGTGTCGCCCACCATCCTGCTGGCCCGTTTCGACCTTTGTTCTTTCGACAATATCCGAGTTCTAACCAACGATGGATTTTCCTTTCGAAAAATCAACAAAAAAAAATACCAAAATTTGTGCTCTTGAATTTCATTAATTAATCCACGTCCCCGTGAATCTTCATCCCCTCTCCAACCCCCAGTCCCTTTTTTTTCTCTCTCCATTATATTTCCCTTCCTTCCTTCCTTTTTTTTTTTAATTTCTCCTTGTCTCTTTTCTTTTTTTAGGAAAAAGAAACAAAACGAGGGTGGTTTTATTTATCGTATCAAAACTTTTGAAAATACTTTTTACGTAGAAAAAATACGTTTTAGAAAGCTAAGGATCCCGAAACATTAAGTAGCATTTGCGGAAGAGTATAGTATCGTTAA
The DNA here is from genome assembly GCF_001313835.1 of Polistes canadensis. Taxonomy (NCBI): domain Eukaryota; kingdom Metazoa; phylum Arthropoda; class Insecta; order Hymenoptera; family Vespidae; genus Polistes; species Polistes canadensis. The sequence goes on along the minus strand of NW_014569632.1, from coordinate 329,647 downwards.
ATGTGTATACCGGGTGTCTCGAAGCACAAATTCGTACTTACTGGAAGGGATAGGAATAGTGGTGGTGGGGGAGGTTAGAGTGTATAGAAGTAGGAGGGATGCAGACAGGCCAGGAGGGTCATTGTCGTAAATTTCAAGGGCCGCACCGGGAATCTGAATTTTATTTCCCAACAGTTTTGCTCTCTCCCACGAGAGAAAGAGAGGGGGACCTATATAAAAAAAAAAGGAACCAGTGGAAGAGAGTGAGAGAGAGAGAGAAAAACAACGAAGAGGATAGCGATAAATACATCATGCGTTGGAGGAGAAGAAAGAAAAAAAAAAAAATACCTATGAGAATGAGAGAGAAAGATGGAGAATGTAATGAGAAAGAGAGAGAGAGAAAGAGACCGGAAACGAGAGAAGCAACGATATTCTCTCTCTCTCTTTTTGTTTTCTTTTTAAACGTCTCGTCTTTATTATTCTTCTCGTTTTCTCTTTTTTATTTCTCAACAGAGTCGCGTGTAATTTTATCGAGCGAGTTTCGCGTTTAATTCTCTAGACATTTTCATCTTCTCTTGTCGTACGAAGTAAATGATAAAAGAAGAAGAATAAATGAGAATAAAGATAGACAGAAACAGAGAGAGAGAGAGAGAGAGAGAGAGAGAGAAATGGGGGTTAGGAAAGGGGTTAAGAAAAAAGAAGATGGGGATGGAAAGAGTAGAGTATCGCGTCGAAGGTGTGCTTCTCGATTACTTGGGACGATTCCCCATTGGGAACACCATCAGAGTTTCTTTCAAAGGTACATAGTTCGACATAGAGCTAGCTAGCTAGCTAGCAAGCTCTAGTAGCAGCATCCTTCCCAAAGCTTCAAATCTTCTCATCTCATTCTTTCCAACCCTCATCATCATCCTCTTCTTCTTCTTCCTCTTCTTCTTCTTCTTCTACTTTTTCTACTTCCCCTTTTTTAAAATGTTCCCACGATGGTAGAAGCACGTTCTTTTCTATCATCTCGAAACGTTTCTTCTCTTATTTTCGATACGATGCTCAGACGAGAGAGAGATTGTCGATCGTCCAGCATAAAACATACACACACATACCACACCTCCACATACACAGTGAGAGGTTGAAAAACCTAATCCATGTCTTGCTTGGTCCTTCTTTCCTCCTGATTGTCGATTGTATTTTTTCTATATTTCATTTTTTTTATTCTCTTTATTTTATTTCATTTTATCTTTCTCGTTTAGTATGCTTGCACCGGAATCAAAGAATTTTTCTCTTTTCAACATTGGAGTAGGAGGAGGAGGAGGAGGAGTTAGAAAATGAAAATGCATTTCAGTCCTAACGATTTCAATTGGAAACGATGAAAATCTTCTTTGGAAAAGGGGTTGGTAGTGGTAGTGGTGGTGGTGGTGGTTTTGAGGGGGAAGGGTTGAAGAACACTCGTGCGGAATAATGTTTCCATCGAACGAGATGACGATGAAGATAAAGGATTGATAGGAAGATAAAATGAGTAAGTGAGAAAGAAAGAATGAATGAAAACCAAAAAAAAGCTCGTTTTACGATCTATAAATGATTTATACGAAACAATTTTCTCATAAAGAACAGGCAGATTCGTTCGTTGGTGGGCATTGTGCCCATCTTTGACCAGTATCGTGGTTTCCTACACCACCGTGTTCCATTCTCCTCTCAATTTCCTTTCTCCCCTTTCCCCCTTCTCTTTTCAACCAACTAATTTTCCATACGTGGTTTCAAACACCATTTGATGGATAGAAAAACAATAATTAATCTCGAATAAGAAAGTTATTAAGGATCCACCTAATCCCAGCTGGGGATTGGTACGATTATGGTGTGTGTCGTTTATTTATTAATTTAAATAATATTTCTCACGAGAAATCATTGTTTTTCTTCACACACACCCTCCCATCCCCATAACGTTATTATTGCATTATTTTTTCTCATCTTTTTCTCATTTTTACTTTTAATACCTGAATTTAATACTCCTGCGGTTCTATTTCTGTTGTCCCTTGTGAGTGGGTGGTGAGTGGTGGAGTAAATTTAAGGAGACCACATCCGGTAAAAGCCGGCACGCTCGATTATTCACGTCTTTGTCAATTATTCAAAAGGAAGAATCTTGGGACTACTATTCTGTAGTTGAATACAACAAGTTTTAAAGGGGTTTATACTATTTCTCTAACATTCCTTTCCGAAAAAGAGATAATACATACATACGAGTGAGTTAGTCATGGTGGTGGTAAGGGTGGTGGTAAGGGTGTTGGTTAAAGCACGGAAATTCGATAAGTTTAAAGGATTACCACAGGCACACGTAGGAACGGTGGCAACATCCGGTAGTTTATCGGAATCCGGAAACACTGTGGGGAATATCGGTCGAGGTCGATTACAAAAGCCTCTTTTATTAACTTCCATCGTTTTCCTCTCATGCATCGTTTACCCCAACCAACCCCCTTGCCCATCCCTTCCCATCCCATCCCTTTTTCGTTACTGAACGCTAAAGCAAACAGGTAAAACTTGCAAATTTATTGCTACCCTTTTTTTCATATATCTGTTCAATCGCGTTCCTTTTTCTGTTCTCGTTTTCTTTCTTTTTTTTTTATTTGAAATTCAAAATCGAACGATCACAACGCACCAACGAGTAATTAAAGGGTTGGTAGGCTGTAAAAGAAATAAGAGAAAGGTTGTTGTTAATGCATTTTGAGAATCGATGGGCCGAAAAATTAATTGTTGCAATGCTATGAATGAGTATAAAACAAAGTACACGAGTGTCTGATATTAATTATGCGGAATCAATGATGGCAGATCATTTTCTATGGTTTACACATGCACACACCTACATTAAATATTATTTTTATTTCATTCCTTTTGCTTTTTTTTAAATATTATTATTCCCATTGTTTTGAATTAAACGATACTCGAAGCTTATCGCGACAATTTGTTTCAATATTATTATTCTCACGTTTTTATTTTTTTTTTCGTTTAATATATATGTATATGTATGTATGTATATGTAAATGGTTAGAGTACAACAAAGAGACAAATAATTTTCTCGCATATTCTCGTCGTCATCATCATCATCATCATCATCATCATCATCGTACTTTCGAGTATCTATTATACTTGCATCTACGTAACCATAATCCATGCACCGTTCCTAGAAGCGAAACGCGTTTGTTATTTAGGTAATTCGTGAAATGGAGAACGTTTCTAACTTCTAAATAGTTCGTCTTTGTTGGTCGAGACTCTGTTGTTGGTTGAATTCATGCTAGGAAACTGTTACTTCAATTTGCGAAACAAATTTCTCTACCTATTGTTAGGAAAAAAGAAGAAAACAAAAAAAAATACAAAAAAGGATTAAATAAGAAGAAAAAAGACAAATATCAAATCATATTCATCATCATCATCATCGTCACAGTTTCATTTTTTCTTCAATTTCATCTTAATCATCTCGGAACGATTAGAAAAACATATAAATCCCGTGTTTATTTTCTTGATACTCCATTTAAATGCTATGCACATAATTAACATCACTTTTCTTTTCTTTTTTTTTTTTTTAACCATGAACTTGACTATGAGATCAAGGTAATTACTATGGCTGTCGCATAGTCATTGTCATGTAATGTTTCTAAAAAGGAAAGAGTACAAAAAAATATGTTTGAATAACAAAAAGGAAAATGAGTTTCTGTTTTAGTTCAACCAATCCGATTGGTTTCTACGACGTAAAACCTTGCTCCCTCTTCCTCCTCCCCCCCCCTTTCCCCTCTTCTCATTCTCTCTCTCTCTCTCTCTCTTTCTCTTTCGTGGTCATTTCGTCACGGACACGGCTTTTACGGATCGAGTTTACTGCATTTCCAAAGTATACTACTGCAACGTGTATCTCCTACGTGTTCCTCCTTCACTTGCATTATTATACTGCACTTCTTTGTATATTATACGTTGTACTTACATATACATACATATGATACGTGTTGCATTTCTCGGAGAAGAGACAAAGAACGTTCTATAGCGAACAATAGCGATGATGGTGTGTAGAAGAATATATATATATAATATGACCATAGAAGAAGGAGGATAGTTAAAACATTTTTTAAGAGGACTCAGAGATTATGTTCCCTTGATAATGATAATAACCCAACCAACGCACTTTTCTTCTCTCTCTCTTTCTCATTTTTTTTCTTCTTTAGGATGTTTATACAAATTTTTATGATTTTCTCACCGAGTTCGTGGTGTGTGTGTGTGTTTTTTTTTCTTTAATATATGTATTCGTTTATTCTTTTCTCATATGCAAGAATTGTGTTTTTGATCGTTATTATTGTAATTGCAATATTTCATTATCTTGTTTTTTTTTCTGTTCTTTTTTTCGTTTTTGTTTTGTTTTTCGAAATCTTAAAAACGTTATCCCTTTATCTCCGGACATATTTGAAAGGGAGGTGGAGTGGGGGAAGGTGGTTTAGATAAGGGTTGTTTCACGATAAAATTCAACGAGACGCGTGACCGCGATCCTTCAACGAATTCTGCCAGTTTTCTAAACACGCAGCAACATTTTTCCTACCTTTGGGACACAACCTACGTTCAATGCGATAAATATTCTAAACGTTTGCTACACCATAGCTGTGTGTTCTCTTGAACATGGATGGGAAAGAAGGAAGGGAGTGAAATACGAAAGGGAAAAGTGCGAAGGGAAAGAAAACGCCCTCGGCATATAACACACATACACACACACATACAAACATCTTACCTATCTACCTGCCTGCCTACCTGCCACTCGTGTCGGCCCCGCGATTTGCGTAAACACGTTCTAATTTATAGCGTATAGGGTGGTAGGTAGCCCTATATACAAGAGAGAGAGAGAAAGAGAACAAGAAGAAACAAAAAAAAAACCACCACCAGTATATAATTTACTCATATTTTTCGCTAGTTCTCTCGCTTTGAAATTTTTATAACGTTGAATCTTTCAACAAGTATGTTATAGCATTTTTAAATGAACATTTACGTATTATTCTGCGTAATATTTAATCGCTGTGTAACAAAAGAAGAAACAAAAAAAAGAAGCTTCCCCACCCACCCCCCCCCTGCCACAGTTGGAAATACAAAATGTGATTTTCTCGTAGAATTTTTCTAACAAATTTACGAGATAAATTTCACCTCCGAGAGTGAGTTGAATTCTGTTGATAGAGGAAAAGGGGAAAAATAAGAAGAAGAAGCGTGTAAAAGCGTGGGTGTGGAGTATCGGAGAAGAAAGGATGTTTTCGTTTCTTAGGGATCCTCTCTATTTATACCCTTATCTAGATTCGATAATTCGAAGTTGGGGTAACGTTCATGGGGGAACAAAGGAGAACTTCTCGAGGACTCCAAACCGTAGTTTTCGCATCGTATTCGAGATTTTTCATAAGATAGTAATCGCGCGGTTTCTTGAATGAATGGATTCTCTTCTATAAAGGGATGGTGGGAATAAGAGATAAGAATAGGGGAAAAAAAATGGTAGGAAATAATCGAAGGTAAGGGATATGGATGGTGGTGACAGATGCAAAGAAATGAAATGAGTGTAACCGGGGTACCGAAGGAAATGAATTCGATTTAAATAAAACTGATATATGAAGTATTCATAATTTTTTTTTTTAGCGAAAATGTAAATTTTTTCTGCACATTGTTCTCATATATTCTTGATGATAAAGGTTCATTGAGAACTTGGACATGAAAAGAAGTAGAACTTAATTTAACTAAGTTGGACAAGTAAGTCCCTTTATTGGGACTTCTTCAGCAACTTAATTTTTACAGTTCAGCGTCTTTTTTTATTTAATTCGACATACATTTCTCTTTATGTTAATATTCCAAACATAACGCATCTAAATTTCGTTAATTTGATCGTTATTAAAGATTAAGTTGCCGAATAAGTCCCAATGAAGGTACGAAACGTCCAACTTAGTTAACCCTTCTTTGCATGATGATAGAAATTTCAATCATAATATTTAGTCAACAAAAAAAAAGCTACTCAAAACCCTTGTACTGTATATTTGTTGTTGCTGGCAACTTTTTAAGCGACTATTGCGTACAACAAAACGCAGTTGTCAAAAAATAGCACTAGGATTTTTAAAAATATTTTTCCTTTAATCTAGAGCATTAATTACATCACCCTGATTTATTTTAAAAGAAAAGAAAAAATCATGCAAAGAAGGGTTAAATTAAGTTCTACTTCTTTTCATGTCCAAGTTACCTATGAACCTTTATCATCAAGAATTATACATTTGAACGAGAGAAAATACTGAATAAAGTTCTCATATATGTTTATCTATATTGTTTTTTGTTTTCCTTGTGTAATTTTGTCTTTTACGACAAATCGATTTAAATATAATTTCGTAAAAGAAAAATCTATCGAGGATAACTTTAAAATAAATCACAAAGAACAAGCTGTATACTTCTTTTCTTTTATTATTATTATCTATCTAAAATAATCGATTGGTTTTCATCGTTAATCGAGAAAAGTAACCTTACCTCTCCTTCCTCTTTGCAGTCGCAAGTCAACCTGCCATAGTGATCGCAGGAGCAGGGCGAATAGTCGCACCTGTTCGTTGAATTCGTCAGGACACCTTTCATCAGCAAACAGCTCCAAAATACTCCGAGAATCGCACTACCCAACACGAATTTCGCTGCTCCCATTTTGTGTGACCCTTCCTTCCTTCCCTTCCTTCCTTTCTCTTCTTTTAATTTTCCAGATGGTTTTTTTACATGGTGTAATCCGAACCGAGAGACCGGATCCTTCGAGGAGAACCGAATTTTTCAACACGTTTAACGAAATAATATATTCTTCTGATTCTCTCTCTCTCTCTCTCTCTTTCTCTCTCTCGAATATTTTTTTCTCAATATATATTCTTTTTTTATATTTAAATATTAAAAATGTAAAGTTAGTGTTCTTATGGGGGTTTTTTCGTGGCGTACGTCAAAGAGCCCGCCACGAACTTGACTACGTTATTCTATCGGTGGTAATATTTTTCGTAGAATCATTATTCCTGATTTCTACACTGTACTTAATAATATCGTATGATTTGTCTCGTTTATTCGAGTTAAGATCCATCGACTGATTAAATTTATGGTATCGAAAACACTTGGTCTCCTTTTTTTCGGTAGATCGTTGAAATCCAATTAGAACGAAGTGAATTCACGATAATAATAACGTAAGATATCATCATCGCGAAACTATTACGTCAGGTGTTCTCGTATTTATTTCGGTCTGGTGTCAGCCAATCCGATGATGATATATCTCTTTTCTCTGTAAAGATATAAAATAAGTGATCAAATTTATTTCGTAGTAATTGAAATCTTTTTTAGGAATAATCTTAAGAAAATATTCAAAGACTTTTAGCGATCATGTTTCAATAATAATAATAATAATAATATGAAATTAAGAAAAGGGAATTATAAAACCCTTTTCGGTTCGATCGAATTGTTGAATTATCTTATCTGTATATATGTGTGTATGTTCGTATTACATTTATCGTGGATGATAGTTCATTCTCCTGGGATTCGAACTAGAGTATATATATATGTGTGTATGTGTGTGTGTGTATGCATCACACGTCGAAAGGAAGATGATAACATGGTGTATATATTGATAGACGTTGTCTTCTGATAAACGCGAGAATATTATTCGAAATCGATGAGAAGACACTGGACACACCTTGATATTTCTCGTTAAATAAAATAAAACAAACAAGAAAAAAAAGAAGCAACTGTTGTGAAACAAACGACTACAAAGCTTTTTAATCTCGCGACAAAGTTTTCCCTGTAGAAAGGTGTGAAGAACACTGAGCTGATTATTTCATATATAGAATGTGTGATCAATTTATCTAAGTGCCAAAATTATGGTTGTTCCGTTATCAGAGATTTCTCATTTGCTACGTGACGCGATTCCTGCGTTTGTCAGAAGTAGGTTAGTCGATTCTGCGTTAAATGTCGGTCAAACGAACAGACGAGTCTTGCAATTTCAGCAAGATTCGTATCCCGATAATATAGGAATTTCATAATTCTGATACTTTTGACAATTTTGACGTATTTATATAATATTCAAGTAGTATACGTGTAATATATATGTGTATATGTGTACGTAGAACTTTTAGATTGTATCTAAAGAAAGAAAAAATGTAGAAAACCTTAAAAAAACTTAGAAAAGAGAGAAAAAGGGGAAGGTGCCCTATTTCGGTTTCTTTATTTTTCATTTAATTCTTCTTCCAGTACACCGTGATTTTTCTAAAAGCGTGCCCACGTACATTACCACGATACGACTCACTTTTTCTGTTTATTTAATTATTGTTAATTCTGTTTATAATATTTACCAAGAAAATTCATGATTTCCAGAATTCGTTAAGTAGAATTAGCATCACAAAGCTAGAGAGTAGTCAAATATACGAGCTTGAGCAACCTTTTTTTTTCCCCTTTTGCAACTGGGTTGCACCGTACGTACATTTATATACACACATACATATATATATACATATATATCGACGTAGTAATGTTTTGCAAATATTTATTCTTGCATTTTTATTATTTTCCTTTATTTTCTCTACTTTACACTACGACGACGACCCGTGTGCATTTTCTTTCAACCGGGTATAAAACGAAAACGGGTTTTAGAATTTCGCCTCTCGAGTAGAATGAATTTTATTTCATGGGGAGAACCAATCGGTACGAATTATACTGCTACGAAAACTTGCTTTATACTCGGCATTGTAAGAACAGTATTCGAACGTTCTCAATATTGTTAGTGGTGGTGGTGGTATTGGTGGTGATGGTGGTATTGGTGGTGATGGTGTTGATGGTGTTATCGGTTGATCGAACGAAATACACGTGTGTGCATGTATATATATATATATATTCGGTTGAATGCTCGAGCAAGAGTATGTAAAAATCCGGTGTCCTAATCGGGGCTCGTAAAACACGCCTTGTTACCAAGAACCGTCGCGTGTGCTAGACTTTTTCGATTTTTCTTCATTAGCGTTTGCTGGACAGTTAACAGAAAAAGAAATACAAGAATGGTAGTAGGAGTAAGAGAGAAAATAAATACAATGCGAATAATTTTATACGGCACGCACGTGTGTCCGTCCGTCCGTCGTCGTTGTTGACATTTTTACGAAGTTTGCGTGTGTCCGGACTGGCAGCAAATTCCACAATTTCATTTTTTACGATTAAATATTTCAAAGCTCATCGCTTACTAAACGACACTTTTTTCTCTATGATTTTTAAATGGAATATCTTAAAAAAAAAAAAAAACAAGGCGTGTTTAGAATCCAATCACAAAACCGAAATTTACATTGTCCTAGCAATTTTTCCAAGTGGACGAGATAAACAAAACAAAAACAAGACACAAAAATGAATCTTCGTTTAGTTCGTATATAAGGCATGAAGAAGAAGAAGATTATTATTATTATTATTATAGGAAAGGTGGCAATATGGAACGAAAGAAAATTGCATCGGTGCTCGTAAAAGGTGAACAGGAGTGTGAGAATGAAAGGTGCGCACGTTGTGTGCTCCGATTCAAAGCACGGCCACCAAAAGAATTTTCCTTCCAGTTTCTATCCTTCTCCTCCTCCTCCCCCCTCTCTCTCTTTCTTTTACTTTTTTTTTTCTCCTTTTACTTTCTATCCTATCTTAATTTTCTTCCATTCCTTTTCCCTGCACTCCATCCTCTTTTTCTTTTTATTTTCTTACTTTGTTCGTTTGTATCCCATAAAAAAAAAAAAGAAAAAAGAAAGAAAGGGTAAAGTAGTAGAAGACCATGGACATTTTTTTTCCTCGTATTCCGATTAATTTAACGAGTTGAAGCCGAGCTATGCGATACTAAAGAATTGAAGGACATTTATTAATGTTCTTTTACTTCTCTCTCTCTCTTTCTTTCTTTCTCATATTAAGAGAACTGTTCTCAATTCCCCATTGAGTATAGTGTGACGATTTCTCCCTAGTAACACATAAGGATGGATTATAATCGTTCGCACGAGTCGACTTGTTGGTATGTAGCGTAGGCGTACTACAACCAACCAACAAACCAACCAACCAAACGAATGGTGGCACAGACACGCTGCCGCCGGCTTTACTCGTATTACTCTCATTATCTTTATCTCTCTCTCTCTCTCTCTTTAATGGTGCGAAGAGAATTTCCAACGAAAGATTATTACGCGGAAACGCGTGGAAATTCAACGAGAAACACACCACCATCACTAACCCCACCACCAGGAACCACCACCATGATGAACCTTATCCTACCTCTTTTCCATGTCATCATTGTCATACTAGTCGTCATATATCGTCATTGTCGGCGGCGTCAACAAAAGAACGAACAACACTGAATTCTCATCCCTCTTTCTACCATCCACTCCCCTCCTCTCCCCATCCCACCCCTTAGTTCTGTGCTCGTTAACAACGAATATTCCATATGAGAATTTTGTTCGGTGCATTTTTTTTATTTTCCTTCCCGAACTTTTTCTCACTTTCCGTTCTCCCATACATACACAGACACACATACAATCACAATCATAACCACGACAACACGACAACGACACGACGAGGCTTCGAAGAGAGAGTCTCGAGTGGAATGAATGAGTTCTCTCTCCCCTTTTTTTCTTTTCCTTTTCATTTTTTTCTTTTTTTTTTTTTCATTCATTTATGCGTTCTATTCCGAAAATGGTGATATAGCCCAGTGCAGCAATAGTGGCCACTTTTAAATGAATTGCAACGAGAGACTCGACTAAGCACATCATATTTTTTTCCTCATTCTTCATTCCCATCATTCTTTTTTTATTTCTTTTACTCCTACTCCTCCTCCTAGCCACCCTCTCGTGACGATGATGTAATTAAACGAGGCAGCAGCAGTTTTTTTAAAGGTAAAAACACTTTAAAGAAGATGCACCTTTTCGTTATTATTCCCTTGTCTCTATCTATCTCTCTCTCTCTCTCTCTCTCTTTGTTATTTATTCTATATTGCTTTGGCGATACAAAATGGTGCACTTAAAACTCGTAGAACACATACACACAAACAAACAAACACATTCTCTCATTCTTTCTTCACGAAAAGTAGTCGTTTCTTTCGAATGGAACTTTACGACTATAACCTGGCCAATCGTTTCTCTCTTTCTTCCTTTTTTTCTCTCTGTTGTTTGTCTCATTTTATTTTTCTTTTACTCAAATAAAAAAAGAACATTCTTTCCCGTTTAATGATCGTAAAAAGAAACGTCCTTCTATTGTATTACTTTGCCGATGGGGAATCCCGCGTGTGTTAACCTATTCCAAAAGTTCAAATATAAATTATGCGTGCAATCGATGATTATAATTTTATTTTGAAATTCAAATCTTTCGACGCGAGACATCATCACACCTGTTTTTTTTTCTCCCACCCCTTCTCTCCTCCTCCATCCTTCTAACTTTCATCAATAGAGTTTTAATGCGACCGAAAAAATCAAACTTTCTCTCGGATACGAAGGTTTATTGGTACACGAAAAAAACAATAAGATTAATGGGGGATGATCATCGATGATGGGGGGGGGGGTTCTTTTTTTCACATAGATTTGTTTGTTTCTTATACGAGTTTCGCGTTACTGCATGATTCTCCCATAAAATTGTGATATCAATTTCGAAAATTTGCAAAAATATCAAAATAAAACTGAAACAATACAAAGAACAATAGGGGATGAAGAGAATTAAAAACGCGATGATATAATTGAAAGAGAATAATAATAATAATAAATAGGGGGGAAAAGAGAGTTGGTTTTATGCAACCCTGACCGCGCTTCCCCTTTTTACTGCCCGCCTTTGTTTCTTTCCTTCTGTTTTATTTTTTTTAAAATCGAACAGTAAAATAATCATACGAATATTTATATCTATCTCTCGTTTTCGCGGACGATTAAATAAATAAATAAATATATCTCGTAGCTCGTTCGTTAATGGTTGATACATTCGTATAAACATATTCGCATAAAAAAGAAACCGAAAAAAAACAAAAATGGTCTTCTTCATCTCTGTTTCCCAGCAGTTTATCATCCCATTTGTTTTTCGATACATGTTGCACTACCTATTATCCTTCCTCTCACACCCCATCCCCCTCCTCCCTCTTCTCTAGTCATCATCAAAAACCCACGCTCTCGTTTGATAGTTTCGAAACGAAATTTACTACAAAAATTCGACAAAACCCCCCCCCCCCGAGAAAAATATATATATACGGAAGTAAATTGTTTCCGATTACGTGACTGAATCTTTTTCGGAAACTATGACTACTACGAACGAACGAACGAACGAATGAACACCTTCGACGATTTTTTCGGTAAAAAAGCAAGAAGAGAAACCGGTCGTTTCATTTCGAAGTAAACGACGACGACAACGACTGGTGTGTTTCCATACACTGTGTATATATTCCACGCCTACCCTCTTTTCCTCTTCCCCCTCCTCCCCATTCTTTATATCTTCGATATATGTATACACACACGTAGTATTTTCTATTCCTCGAGTATGGTTGCAATTGAAAACAGAACGTTTTACCTTCGTCCAAGTTAGATCTCACGATTTCCACCTTATCATCTTGTTTGTTCATTTTTATTTTCTTTTTCTTTTTGTTTTTATGTTTTTTTTTTTTGCGAATGGAAGTTATTCGTATTCGTCTATTCTTTCATATCACGTTTCTATCTTTCTTTTTTTTTTTTATGCACAACCGGTTATATCGTTGCGAATTATTACGAACAAACTCATTCGTACTACTATTGGAGAAATATTTTTTAGGAAATTTTTTCCGATCAATGCATAAAAAATAAACGATAGGGATAGGTCGGGATCGGTTGGTCATATTCAATCAGCGAATGAAACAGAAAATAAAATTGGAGAAAAGAAAATAAATGTGAATTTTGATGCAACGATGAGAAAGTGATAGAGAGAATGACACACAAGTACTACTATGTTTAAAGGGAGAGATTATTAAGATCGAGTATCTCAAAGGGACGGAAATGGTCGTTTAGTTTTGATGAAACACGGAAGGATTAATTCCAGTCATTTGAATGAACCTTTCGTCAAATTGATATCTATAGTTATCCCAACAGATTATCCCTTTTCACACAAATGGGATTAGATTTTTATGTAAGAATTGAAACTATTTTCAACGTATACAGGGGTAAAGCTGTTTTCGGATTATATGCCACCCCCAACTCCCCTCAGTTACAATCGTGGTTTTTTTTTCTCTTTCAAAACTAGAAGAAGAAGAAAACGGTTCTCAATTCCTGTTGGATTCTTTGCTTGTTTTTTTTCAATCCTAACAGGAAATTCGTTCGATTAACTAACTTTCGATTAAATTCGCAACCGATGTGTGTGTGTGTGTGTTGTTGTAGAAGTAACTGTCTTTGTCGAGGAAACGTCCAATTTCGTAACCCACTTTGCTGATAATTTTTTTTATACTCTTTAGTGGAATGGGATGGGGAGGGGTAAAAAAAAAATGAACGAGAAAAGGAAACGTCTCGATTCAACAACGATGAAAACGTGCATCTTTCACGAGACGAGATGAAATTTGCAAAGGATTGATCCAATTTCTAACGAGATATTGCATAAAATAATAATAATAATAATAATAATCTAAAGTTACGCGAGAGAGTAAACGTAACGAAACGTGATTAGTATTCTTTTTGCTTTTATACGAGTTCACGTTAAACGTTACGTTACGATATTTCAAACTTTTTTTTTTGTTCTATCTATCTATAAACCGAATTCGTTAGTTTTGTAATACCGATATCCAAATTCACGCGGTGTGGTTGTTATTTTATTGAATAAAAAGAAAAGAGAAACACATATATGTATGTAAAATAATGCTAACAACGTTTCAAGTTACGAGATATATATTTCCGATGATCGGATGATTGATTTTTAGTCGGATTTTCCCCACGCGTCAATCAAAAATAAACGAATATATTTGGGATGCACCAGCAACAGCAACAACAACAACAACTGCATCATCATGATCATCATTGACGCGTGTTGTGTTTGTTAAAACACGGTTGACGACTCGTCGTTTCAACTTCTAAAATCTGACAAACGTTTCTCGATAAAGTCCGTTCATTCTCGCGATGCGAAAACCCCATTGATTGTGTGTGTATATATATATTTATATCCGTGGCAGCAGAATACACCTCGTGTTTCTCATCGGAAAACGATCGTAACGTTCTGATACGAGTCTGGCACATGTCGACGTTAACGCTGCAGCTGTTGTTAAAACGATGGAACAAACAGCAGGACCAACATCAACAGCAACATCAACAGCAGAAGCAAAAGAAGAAGAAGAAGAAGAAGGAGAAATAAAAAAATGAAAAATATAAATTCCAGATCATCGGACAGCTGCAAATTTTGTTTAATTTACTGAGATACACCCACATGTTGTGAGGTGTATAATAAATATGATGAACGAAATAAAAAGAGAAAGAGAGTTAAAGGTCAAAGATGAAAAAGAAGTTAAAAAGGATATGCGCCCATGAGTGTATGGTATATTATAACGGGTGTTAAAATAATAAAAGAAAGAGATAACCGACACACGCATCCCGTGTTGTTGCTGTTTGCCACGTGGGAAATCATGCATTACCATTGCTAGTTCGCGATTATCAGCCAAGACAACGTGCAACACTCGTGGGCTAAGTTCCCTTACGTTTTTATTATTAACTATTTTCTGTGTTAGATTACAATGGTTCTCCGTGTGCACGCGTAACACAAGATCCTATCAACAAAAATATGTAAATTGTTATATTTTTAAAATAGATCATTGAAAAGTGTCGAGAGTTAATATAAATGAATTTTAATGGGAAATATAGGAAATGCACACCAAGTGAAAGGAGTAGGTGGAGGTGGAAAAAGTAAAAGTGGTGGTGAAGGATGGGATTTCATTAAACGACGTTGGTGGTCGTGGGGTTCCTCCCCGTTGCTCGCATTGAGATCGATTCGTGCGTTACTCGATCTCTCGAAGGGCACACCCAAGAGAGAAACAGATAGATAGAGAGAGTTAAAGAGAGAAAAAGATAGAAATAAAGGGTACTACTTTTTCTAACGATAATTTTCTTCATATCTCATGGAACATTTAAAGCTAATGTCGTGTTCTTAATTCGTCTGACTCGTCGTCACGGTCTTTAAAAGATTCTTATATAACGATTGACTAAGATGACGACACAATACGACGAATAATATTATTACTACTACTACTATTACTACTAACATTCGCGCTAAGAAAAATCTTATCGCGATTCGTATCACGCGTATGGTTTTTTTTTTCATCGGTGTATTATATTCGTAAGTTATATTTATAATTTAATACGTAAAGATGATTTCTTAGAACGAAAAGAGGTCGTCGTATTTATGTGTGTTGTGTGTGTGTGTGGTAATCCTCTCTTCATTCGCGAACGATCGGGAATGATTGATATACGTATCGAAGTATTAGATAAAGTGATCTTTTGAACTAAACTAAGATTTATATTTCCTTGCTTTAATATCGAATCGTATTTTTTGTTTTATCTAGCTAACGATATCATCGTCTGCCCTGTCTATCCAAGAAATGCAGAAACTTCATTCACGGTTAAAATATATAAATCATCGTCATCATTAAGACAACAACAACAACAATAACGATGATAATAATCTTCATCTAATGATGCACAATTGATTCCTTCTCGGAAACTTATTCATTCATTCATTTATTTATTTATTTCATATTTGTATTTCATTTCATTTGAAATATCACCTTAAAACACTGAAGACACTGACGTTAATGTATTCTCGAAAATAAGATGCCCCCGTACGATACGGGATCAAGGTCCCGTTACGCGTAATCGTGATCGAAAATAATCGTCGATTTGATTTATCGAAAATGATTGTTTGTTTATTCTTCTTCTTCTTCTTTTTATTGAAAAATAAATCGAAGCATTGAGTTTGTTTTTTTTTGTAATCACGACTACGACGATGACTATTATTACTACGATGACTATTATTACGACGACGTTTTACCTCGATACGATTAATTCGAAAATAAAATTCTGACGATGCGTCTCGAACGACGCGCGGACAGCAACTGGCCGCCTTTCGAATTCGCGGCTGGTTTGCACCTCGGTCGACGGTTATCGTGCTGCACGAGTTTCCCCACCACGTTGCACGTTTTCCCCACCATCATCCCTTACACGAACTTCCCTCCCTTCCCTTCCCATTCCTTCCCTTCCCACAAGCCTGCTTTTCTCTCCCTTTACTCTACGTGAGAAGATCATTCCCGTCCCTTTTTACCTTTTTTATTATTTTTTATTTTTTATTTTTTATTTCCTCTCTCTCTCTTTTTTTATTCACATTTTTTTATCTTCTCTTATCTTCTATCTTTGCCCTTGTCTGGCAGCCTGCTGCTGCTGCTTCTGCTGTTATCTACAACGAGAGATTAAAGACGAACGATGAATTTATTTTCGCGTAATTCATAGGGACACACGCGCATAATTTTTCTATACATGTGTGCATGTGTGTCTCATCGTTCGTAAACATTTATTTAGCAAAGTTTTTAAAAGATAACTTAGTATATATATAAATTTTCCATGTATTATTTGATTCATCGGGATACGTCGTCGCGTCATTCTTATTTCCGGCAGGAAAGTTGCATAAAAGAATAAATATGTAATTTTATATTCTAGAAATAAAACAAAAAGAATAGAAGGAAAAAAGAAAATATAGTCCAAGCTCGAAAGTGTACAGTTTTTTTTTTTTACGTAACTTCGGTTAAACTAGCGACCAAACGACGAGGAGGAGGAGGAGGAGGAGGAGGGGGAGGAGGGGTTGACGTTACGAGTATTTCAGGTTATATGTGGCTAACTGCTTTTTGACTCTCTCGTGTTAATTAAACGGTGATTAATTATGTCGAGAGGTTTGATAAAAAGCTTTAGCTTGTGCTACCTGCGTAAAGTTACGGGACGGTAGTTCGTTCAAAGCCACGTTGTTGAATCGTTTATCGTTACCGTCGTTGCAAAGTGTGTGCCAGTTTTATTCATTATTATTATTATTATTATTATTATTATTAATATTACAAAATATTTTTATTAATTTTCACGGTCAAGGGAAACCGCGTTGCACACTGCTTCCGAAATCCGAAAATGTAGCCGAAAAAAGTTAGAAATTCAGTGTTCATGTAACTTTTTATCATGATTAACATTTTTATCATACGTTTGATGAATCCTTTAGCATCTTTGTCAACTATTTTTTTTTATTAATAAATAATTATGCACCCCACACACCTTTAAATATTATCATATGACTCGTTGCATTCCGAAAATTACGGGATCCTTTTATTGGGTAATTATTCCATTCTTGTTTTACTTTTTTTCTCATTTTTCTCGTCAAAGAATTTAGGTTACACGCGTATCATGCTACTCGGATAATTCTATTTACATTATGAAATCTACGTACGAGAATGATAATTTATATAACGCGCATCGAGATTATTTCGAATATTTGTTTTCTTAGAAAAGCATGCGCGTTCGTTCTTCGTCTCTTTGTAAAAATGATTATTTATCAATAAAAATAAAATATATATCTCGAGATGAGATAATGCTGTTCAAAACAATTCTAATATATTTTTAAATTAATCTAAAATTTCAGTATTAAACACGTCATTTGGATGCATTATCGGTGCACTTCGTTAAGAGATGATTCGTGTTTGATTTCGTTTGATTTCGCGATTCGAGATACGACAATTTTGCAATTAGATTTTAATTTTTAAATAAACGTCCTCTTTTCTTTTTTTCAATGTTCGAGGGCAAATTTTTCGATGCGCTTCAGGTATTCCCAATGAAAAGTTAACTCGTTCTAAATTCCTTGCTTGTTACTCTGTGCGTGTGTGTGTGTGTGCTTTTTGTTTCTTTTTTCTTTCGTTCCATTTCTAATTATTTTAGTTTCGCACGAGGATATTTTTTCTAAACAACTATAACGCAACCTACTTTTTCGTAACATTTGTATTTGTGAGAACTTTATTCCCCGACAGCTACGAAAGCACCTTCTTCTTCTTCTTCTTCTTCTACTTCTACTTTTTTATGTTTTTTTTGATTATGTATTTTTTCTTCTGTTATACGCGTTAGGACGCCTCGACCTCTTAAACTTTCTCGTTAATACGACATTTTTCGCGTTTTCTCGTCTCTCTCCTGGAATAAAAGTTTCCTTTCTTTTTCTCTCTCTTTCTTTTTAACGTGCACCTTATTATTTCTTTTTCTATCCACCCTCCCCACTTGTTACTTATATATATATATATACAAAAACATATACACACACACACAAACAGAAAGTTTTCCATTTGGTGCAGCGTGTCATTCTGCATAACGTTACGTCGCGTATAAAATCCCGAAAGAAATCTCACGCGAATGATCGCTAAAAACTCGACTTTTTTTTCACCTTTTAACTTAACAGTTAGTCTAGAAAGACCTCGAGAATGATTCAAACCCTTTTAGCATAATATACTCATTCCAGATAAGAACTCCTGTGATCGATTTGTCGTCCACCTCGTTTGTCTTTTAAAACCTGACAAATCATAATTTCGTATGAGTACCATACTTTTGCGAACGAATTAAACAAATGAAAGATTATTATTATTATTAATTTTTAATGATAAAATTTAACAGGGAACTTGGACATGAAAGAAGTAGAACTTAGTTTGATTAGTTGATAGTTGATAGTTGATAGTTCAAACTAAGTTCTACTTCTTTCATGTCCAAGTTCCCTGTTAAATTTTATCATTAAAAATTGTAATTTTTNNNNTATATATATATATATATATATATACAGAGAGGAAGTTATTTGTGTGTATGAAGTTTACTTTAAATTAATCCAAATTTACGTTCTCTACTTAAATTCACAATCCCATAGTACACGGATCAACAAGTGTTTCTCCTCGGTCGCGTCACCCTGAAAGAGTTCCGCAAAAAAAAAAGAAAAAGAAAAAAAAAAGAGGCATTTGAGAGTTCCGTTCACTTTCCACTTACTTTTTTCTTTAATCTCTCCTACATATTTGACGGTAATTTCAATTTTTCCATTAAAGGATGTACGACAAACGAGAAAAAAGGGAGAGGACTCTGTTTTACGTTTAGAACAAATTGGGACTTACGAACCAAAAAAAAAAAGAATATGCACCGATCGATCCTATCCGAGGATCTCACTCACCACCCTTGTCCCTTTTTTCTAATTTGTTCTTTTTTCTACTTTTTCTACTTTTTTCTTTTTTTTCGGATGCATTCTCTTTTATTCGGCGTTGTTTTTAAATGGGTCGGCCGACAAGCAGCAGCAGCCAGCAGCAGCACGTGGAATCTCGTTTCGAGGTTATACCTGGTAGAGAGGAAGAGGTGGAGAACGAGGAGGGGTAGTTACCCATGATGTGCAATGTGCAATGTGCAATGTGCAGGCAGGCAGGCAGGCACCCAGTTCAATTCGAAAAAACTTTCGAGTGCCCTCTCGTCCGCGTATTTTCACTCAGATTCGAACGATCGAGTTAATTAAAAAACGTCAGACAGAAGGGAAAGAGCAGCCGAAGGGTTGGGGGAGGAGAAAAAGGGTGAAAGGGTGAGGCTTAAGCTGTGTGTGTGAGAGAGAGAGAGAGAGAGGGGAAGAGAATGAATTCCATTTTCTGCAATTTCTTCGTCTTTTGTTTAGTCTCTCCTTTTTTTTTCTTCTATACATTTCTCTTTTCTTTTTTTTTTGTTCTTTCTTTCTTTCTCTTGTTTTATCCTGTCTTCGTTCTGTTCTTTTCGAAAGGTTATATACGAATCTAGTGATTTTTCTCAATGGTTTTGTTAAAATACTTTCTTTCTAGTTGCGTTCCCTTTCACCCAACTCCCCACCCCCCTCCCGTTCGTTTCCTTCTCATTGTCAATTGTAAAAAGGGACAAGGACGTTTGCGAAAAATAAAAAAGGATAAGGGGACAAGGGAATGAACGAATGTCAAGAGTCAGGACAGGCGCCAGTAACGTCACGGCTGCTTTCCATAGAACATTCAACACGGTTGCATTCGTTTTCGATGCATCCAATAACGTCTAACACGAGAAGAAACCAACCAACCCCCGTCCCCCCATGAAACTCATCGTCTTTTACTTTCATGGGATTGCTTAAATCTCTTAGATTCGTTATTTGTAACTGTAGAACTACAAACTGGGGCATTTACCCCACGGTTTTCTGATCCTAAAAATTGTTCTGCACTAATATCAATAATCAGACTTTTAAGTACATGAAAATTTTTTGTTTTTTTTGTCCAT
Source organism: Polistes canadensis (assembly GCF_001313835.1). NCBI lineage: Eukaryota > Metazoa > Arthropoda > Insecta > Hymenoptera > Vespidae > Polistes > Polistes canadensis. Next base: position 309,395 of record NW_014569632.1, on the reverse strand, counting down.
GTCAAAGAGAATTGTGAAGAGAGGAAATTCAATTTTATTAAAGTTTAATTGGTAAAAACTTGATAGAAATAAATTAAAGTACTGAAAAACGATCAAATCTTCATTTAATTTAGGTAGATATCTCCCCATTAAGTAGTTCTACGGTTAATAATTTAGGTGTTCTGAATTTTGTTCTATAGGGTTCCCTTCGAAAACATGTTTATTAACGATTAGTGTAATTTTTAAACATTTTACTTACATATTATTGCTGCGATAAATTATTAGGAAATTTCTATTCGTTGATATTGTTACCCGTTAGCATTTTAGGATCGATTAAATGCATCCTAAAAAATATGATTGATTGTTAAAATATAATAATCAATATTAAGAGAAGATAATTGAAATAATGAGTTCCACGTTGAACACGCGTGGGTGGGGGTGGGGGGTGGGTGGTATGCAGGTGGTTGTGTTATACTTTGTTTGTAAAAACCCGTTAAGATTCTCGACGGTAAAGTAAGTTGAATTTTATCGGAGTAAACTTTTCTTCGTTCGTCTCTCTCTCTGTGTGTGTTGGGTGGGTGTCACGTGCATCGGCGTAAATTTCACCTACCGTGTTTCTCTTCGTATCTTCTTCCAAGGGTCCTCGTCTACTGCACACACACACACACCGAGTTGCATTAAGAAAGGGAGGAAAAAAAATTGTCTGTGCATCCGCGTGCACGTAAGCTACTTGGATTCTCTGTACGTTCATCTTGCACTACCCCTCCCACTCCCACGTACAACACACACACACACACAGAGGCGCATATAACACGGTGCATTTTTAAGGGAAAAATATTAGCAATAAATTCGAGCTTCTCCTATTATTCTTCTCTAGTGTGTCCCTTCTCTTTCCTTCTTATACTATTTTCTTCCCTTTTTTTTCTCTGTCTTTTTCTGCACCATTTCTTTCATGCTTTCGAGACGAACATTATGTTATCAGAATTTTTCCTTATACGTGAAAGCTTAATATTTAGCTTTTAAAGATGAAATTTGATTTTTTTAAACCTGTCCACGTATATTGAGATGGTAACAGAAAGTAGATATACAAACATATGAAAGTGTACAATATTAAAGTCAAGATTCAAACGTGTTTACAAAACCTATAAGATTTTTTTTTGACTAAGTGCCTTACACTCGACGTTACTCTCTCTCTCTCTCTTTCTCTCTCTTTTTATTTCTTTCCTTGTTCCGTTATATACATATATACATATATGCATAACTCTTAAGTGGACCTATAACGGGGCAAAATGTAAATCAAACGAGATATCTCAGCAACAGCTCGTTCATTCGTTCACATAAGTGAAAGAGAAAGATAGAAAGAGAGAGAGAGAGAGAGAGAGAGAGAGAGAGAAAACCATAGAAATTGAATTCGAACTTTGGTAATCGATTTCCCATTTGGAAGTACAACGAACCCTGATTATAACGAAATATGATTGTAGCAAGGGGACCCTTCCCTTTCGTTAGAGAAAAGGGAAAATTATAGATACTGATATCGTTCTACGTATAATAAAAAGTATTAAAATTAATTATGTTATACGAAGAACAATCTAATAGACTGTGAACGATATAATATAATTCGATAACGAACGATTTCTTATATTAGTCTTCTTTGTAACCTAAATACGAAACGGTGAACTTTTAACATTTTGTGTGCACAGAGTATCTTTATCGATTATATTAAAATAACTCTATGAAAATGTAATCGTTGTGTTGTTACATGCACGATTTTCCGGTATGTACAATGTACGATACTTACACATACATATTGAGTGTATAGGTGGTTCGCATAGGTGTATGTATTTGTCGGATAAATGTACGAAATGAACGAGAGGTGACATTTGAAATCCTCTTTGCAAATAAGCACTTCTCTTTTTCTATCTCTCTCTCTCTCTCTTTCTATCTGTCTGTCTGTCTGTCTGTCTCATCTCAACTCAACTTTAGAAACGTCGACTACGTTTGGAAAGAAACGTTGGTTAAATGTATTTTGCATGACGTATTACCTAGAACCGTGAGTGCTGCACACGCGTATAAATATTTATGCACGATACTAATGCGCGCGAGTGCGCGCGCACAAGACGATACTTTGCTATTCTCGAGATCCTTTTCGATATACTCTTTTACGTGTAGCATATTTTTACTCGAGAAAAAAATCTTTAAGTATCTCGCACACTTTTAAGTGTCATACAAGTTAATTCTCATAATTTTTGTTATTTCGATTACCTTTTTCAGCTTGTTTTCTCTTCTAACCATCGTTCATTTAAATAAATTTTCTTATCTTTTTACTTGACTATCATTGTTTTAGATATTATTTGTTATAAAAAATATTTGTAAAAGATATTTGTTGTTGTTGTTTTATAAATTTGAAAAAATGAACAAATTTTCAATGATTTTGCACACGTGTAAAAGATGAAATATTTTAAGATGCATTGTTTATTCGAAAAGAGATATGTTTTAATATTAGTTGGGGAAAGTTACCCCCTTCTAAAGGAAGAAGGGGGTTAGAGAATGTTTTATACTAATCCATTTGGTTCGAACGAAGTCACGAAGATATTCGATGAGAATTCAGCAATTTTCTTTGGATCCTTAGAATGACGTATCTTCTCTGTTAGTATCCAGCTAAGAAAATCCTTTTGCCACTTTGCTGAACGCGGACCTAGGTGCAAAATAATACCCAATGTAGGTAACCTTTTTGTTACGTTACGATCCGACGCTGACAGAACATTTATCAATGTCGGCCGAATGTTCGTTCGTTCGATCGTGGCTTACCGTTTAGGATAAAAATCCGAAAAGAAACCGAAAATCTTGGGAATAACGTGGATGAACAGCTGCTTAATACAGGATTTTCAACATCGTCCAAGTTGTGTCTTTTATGTTCTCCCTCTCTCTCTCTTTTTTTCTTAATCTTTTCTATTTTGCAGCAAATATTTTCAACAACAATTTGATTAATCCTAATTCGGTAGTATCACAATTCCTAATTTTTCCCCTTTTTCGTATTTTATTTGAACCAATTTTCAACAGTAATTCTGCCAATTAACCAGACTTAATATTTCAACAACAACAACAACCAAAAAATACAACAAAAATTGATTCGATCATCCAAGTAAGATGAGAAATTTTCGGTTTCTTAAATGAGTATAAAAAGAATCAGAACACGTTAAAGTAGTGGTGGTGGTGGTAAGTTAGTCGGTAACGTAGCTGGATAAGTAAGTGCGACTATACGGGGTTGAGGAGGACTTAAAAAGGGGTTGGGTGTGGGGGGATGGGGTTGAATGTTAGGAAAGACGGCAAACGGCGGCACCGTTTAGGAAGAAGCGAGAATCGGGGCTTTCCTTTTATATTAAAGTCGGAACTCTCTTGCGGAATTGAAATACTGAAAAGTAGGTGGTGGTACGAGTTGAGGGGTAGGAGAGTTGAGAGGGTGGAGAGTTATCCGAAAGAGGGAACGTGCGAGCTAGTCATAGAGAGTAAACGTCGAGTAGAAAGAAAGAGAGAAAATGAGAGAGAAAATGAGATAGAAAGAGAGAGAGAGAGAGAGAGAGAGAGAGAGTCTCTCGTACAGAGTAATTAAAAGTCTGAAAACTCCCTAAGTCGCCTCAGACTGGGCGTAATTTGTAAACGCGTTCTTTCCTTCCCCCCCTACCCCCTACCCTCACTTTCCATCGTGCAGAAAAGAGTTCAAAGTAAGAGAAAGAAAGAGAGGAATATAAAGAAAGAGACTCGCCAGTGACACTTATTCGACCTCCCCCCCTTCCCCTACTCCTCTTATTTTTTCCACCCCTCGCACTTGGCTAGCACCAACCCTACATTCTCACGCGTGTGTATATTTTCCTACCCTTTTTCTCTCGTATACGAATATACCGAGAACGACTTTCCCTCATTCGTTTTTCTTTTTCGTTTATACTCATGCAACGTTTACTTTCTCTATTTCTATTATTTCTATTTTCAAGGTAGAGAAAGTTCTTTTTGTCTTTTTTTTTCTTTTTTTTGGGGATCTTGATATCAATATTTTTCTTTATCCAATTTTCTATTGGATAATAAATCGTTCCTAGAAATAATAATACAGAACAAAGTCCTAATAAAAAGAAGAAGAAGAAAAAGAAGACAATTTTCTATTATTTTAAAACAATGGTTTCCTATATTTAAAACCGATTCACGGGGCGAGGGATGATGGTGGATATCTTACTTTGTTTGTTAAAAAAATCGGTGTTGAATTTCGATGATACCTTTTGCGTTTAAACAAAATTTCGCACAGCTGTTAGGTTTAATATTTTAACGCACGTTAGGTTGGTTGGTTGGTTGGTGGTCTATGGGATGAAAGCTGGTGGTGGTTGCGGTGCGCGATGGTGCATGGAAAACGCGTTTTGCCTGGATTTGCTTTAGTTTCTTTTTTTTACCTCGATGGAATAAAAGTTTCAACGAACGAGTGAAGAGAAAAGAGAAAAAGAGGATGAGGATGAGGATGAGGATGAGGATGAGGATTGGACGGTGAGAGAACGAGGATAATAGTAGGCCGTTGACGAAGCGGTTTTCGGGGGTAAAGAAAAATGCGAGAAGGGTGGCGGAAGGAACGTTTAGGTTGGATACGTCGGCCAGGGGTGGGGTGCGGGGGATGGGGAATGCTAGGGGATTGAAGTGAAGGTTGGTTGGAAAAACGTAGGGTAAACGTAGAGTGGGGAGATCCGGAGCTTTTAAAAAACGGAATATGAGCGAAGTGTCGGACGATGAAAGGATGGATGCAACGCTTTGAAGCTCGATATCCGTACTATCTACTCTCTCTCTCTCTCTCTCTCTCTCTCTCTCTTTCTATCTATCCGTCTCTCTTTTTCTCATAAATTCGTGTACGCTTCACGCTTCTCTTTCCACATGTTCGAGCTAGAAGCAACGTCATAGTAAAGAGAGAAAGAGAGAGAGAGAGAATGTGTGTGCAGACGTGGTGTCGTGAGGTGAGGTGAGGTGAGGTGAGGTGAGGTGAGGTGCAGTGCAGTGCGGTGCGGAACGGTGCATCGAGTTTTTCCTGCCGGCGGCTTTTGAACGAACGTTGATAAAGAGGAAAGGAAGGAAGGGTATGGGTGGGGAAAGGTTGGGGTGGGTTTGGATGAAGAGAAGTGGTGAAAAAATATGGGCAAAGCGCGCGGCAGCCCGATGGTGACGTTCCAGTGTCGGACGTTTCGAGGTTTGCCGCGAGAAACGAGAGAAACACGGGGCTGGGGCTGGGGCTGGGGGGTGGGAGGGGGACTGTGTACGCAAAGAGAGTGAAATAACTGCTGGAAATATAGATAGATGGATGGATAGGAAAAAAAAGAGAGGGGGACAAGGAAAAAATATAAAAATAAAAAAAAGGGATAGTAAAAGAAAAAACGAAATGGCCAAAATTACAGGTGCGAGCAGGGGGGGGAGGGTAGTGGGGTAACGTTCGATTACCTTTTGTCGCCCCCCTTCCCACCAGTTCGTTTCTGAATCCTGGCTAATTAAAGTTCGTTGCTCACGGCCGTATGCCGAAAGTCGCGTTCAAGCGAAAACAACCCCTATCTAACTCCCACCCCCCCATTTCTGCCTAGTTTCAATCCTCCCACGTCTCTGAACCGGCGACGATCCGTTGCTGCGTGTGTACAACACGCGTGTAAATGAAAAAAAAAAAAAAAAAAAAAAAAGGGGAGACGAAGGAGGAGGAGGAGGAGGAGGAGCAGGAGGAGGAGTGCAAAGTGTAGGAACAAAAATACGCGCGAGTGGAAAAACTCGGTCTGCTCGGCAAGCACGATCGTCAAGGCTCAAAGGTAACTTGTCGACCCTTTGACCCGACTTTTTCATTCTTTTTCTTTTCCAACCGCTCTCCTCTCCTCTCCTCTCTCTCTCTTTCTCTCTCGTTTTTTCCCCCTTTGGCTCTGCCTATTTCATTTTCTTTCTTTTTTTGTGTTTTGTTTTTACGAGCTATGATGGGTTTACACGCTTTGTCGCCGCGCTCTTTTGGTAGTTTTTTTTTTAAATATTTTTTGTTTGTTAGAGCGTGTCGGTAGTGAATTTTGGAAATCACATCTGCTTAATGAAAAGTTCATGAAATTAATGTTGATTGTAAAATATCGTTTGAAGTATATTATATAAAAGTTATGTGTTCTGATCAGTTCATACTCTTGTACACACACAGACACACATCATAACACTATAAATAATATATGTATATATATATTATAGTAGGGGTATATACACGTTGCTTTATCGTGTTTTCATATTTTCATATTTGCACGGTTCTACTAGATCTTTCTTATCTCCTTTCGTTTCGTTTCGAATTTGACCTCCATCTTTCCAATGAAATATCGCAAAGACCCCTCGAATAACGTTTTTAGAGAAAAATTCTACTAACCTATAGTATATACTCTATGTACATATATATATATATATATAGATATGCTGGTACCTTTAGACGTAAACCCGACATATCTATTTGTAGTAGTGGTGACAGCGTCAAGTGCATACTCGTAAATCGTTCGTCCGCACTAAACCACGTGCGTTTTGTTAGAAAAGTACGAAGGTACCAGGATCGTATTTATGTCAGCGATACATTTAACAACCATTGACATAGAATTTTATAGGTTTCAGTTTCGAAAAGACGATACGGGTTCGCGCAATACTCTTTGACTCTTTTTCTTCTTTTTTTTTTTTTTTTTCTCGGGAAAAACGTTATAGAAATCTACCAGCAGCAGCACCCTGCACCGTAGATACAAGGTGCAGCCATGTAATCGGATCTTTATAACACGTTGGTACTCGTTCGTAGAAAGCGAGGATTAGAGAACCGTCTTTTCTCCATTTTATCGTGCCACGAGAACCGTACTACGTAGTTAGTTCGCCAGTTCAACATTTTTCTAGGATAAAGATGCAAGCCCTTTGACGTGATTCGATTCGATTCGAATTCGAATTCGAATTCTGCAACGGGGAAAACTGAGTCACAGCAATGCGTCGAAAGATAAAAAAAGAAAAAGATAAAAAAAGTAAGTAGGAGATGGGGGGGGGGAGGAGGAGAGACGAAGTCTATTGAAAGATCGAATATCATTTTGTTCTTGATTCTGACGAAGTCTACGAGAAATAGAGAATGTTCGCGAATGCAAGAGGATTGAATTTTCCTCGCAAATTATACACCACCCAAGCTAAAATATATTTCTCTACACTAGGAATTTTATATTTATTTTCCCTTTTTGTTCATTTTCAAATTCTATTCTTCATATATATCATTCTTTTTCGTATTATATTTAATTTAGATTTTTAGATATATATGTAGGATTCGTGAAAAAAATTCGGCTGTTGGACTGACTACTGGACCGGGACTCGAAAATTCGGATCTTCCGCTTTTCGGGCGACTGTTTTTTATCCATTGAGCTATCCAGGGCCCACCGTCCAGTCTCATCTCGAATGTTTAATTAAGTATTTGGCATGAGGGGCTCGTGTCCCACACTCTACCTCCCTGCAACAACATTCGATACTGAATTTTCCATCATTTTTAAACTTCTTTTTAAACAATTTATCCTTTTTACGTCTTCACACATCGTAATTACATCGTTAATCCTAAAATCGCTGCATGGGGCGCTTAAAATGGCCGTCTGTGTTTAGTTCCCCAGCCAACCGTTCAGCGTCGCTACTAACGCCTAACCTCTTTTTGATAGATCTTCAATTAATTATTTTTTTCTCGTTGTTGCACGATCGTAGAAGTTTGTTACAAAGCAAACCTCCATCCCAACTGAGTCCCCATTTATAGGATTCGTGAAAAAATTGGGCCGTTGAACTGACCCCGGACCGGGACTCGAACCCACGAATCTTTTTTCGCTTTTCGGGCGACTGTTCTTTATCCATTGAGCTATCCAGGGCCTACCGTTCACAAATCTCTTCACGAATGCTTATTTAAGTATTTGGCATGGATGCACTTGCATCCCACACATATATATATATATGTTTTTCTTCCATATTTATAACTTTTCGTTCATTTTCGTTTCCCACCCTGTCGATTCTCGATGCGTACGAGTTTGTAATGGCATCCATGTGGAATGATATATAAATGGATTTGTTTGTTACACGCGAGAATGGGTGAAGATTTTTTTGTGGAAAATTCGAACGAACAAACGAACGAGAGAGAGAGAGAGAGAGAGAGAGAGAGAGAGA